>NC_070626.1:33028529-33176029 GCF_947347685.1 Pleuronectes platessa
CATAATGAATTTAAAGAGGAAATGTGAACAAGACCTGTCTCCCTGGTGTCTCCCTGGTATCTCCCTGGTTTCCCCCTGGTGTCCCCCTGGTGTCTCCCTGGTGTCTCCCTGGTGTCTCCCTGGTGTCTGTCTACCTGGTGTCTCCCTGGTGTCTCCCTGGTGTCTTCCTGGTGTCCCCCTGGTGTCTCCCTGGTGTCCCCCTGGTGTCTCCTTGGCGTCTCCCTGGTGTCCCCCTGGTGTCTCCCTGGTGTCTCCCTGGTGTCCCCCTGGTGTCTTCCTGGTGTCCCCCTGGTGTCTCCCTGGTGTCTTCCTGGTGTCTCCCTGGTGTCCCCCTGGTGTCTCCTTGGCGTCTCCCTGGTGTCCCCCTGGTGTCTCCCTGGTGTCCCCCTGGTGTCTCCCTGGTGTCTCCCTGGTGTCTGTCTTCCTGGTGTCCCCCTGGTGTCTCCCTGGTGTCTGTCTTCCTGGTGTCCCCCTGGTGTCTCCCTGGTGTCCCCCCTGGTGTCTCCTTGGCGTCTCCCTGGTGTCCCCCTGGTTTCCCCTGGTGTCTCCCCGGTGTCCCCCTGGTGTCCCCCTGGCGTCTCCCTGGTGTCCCCCTGGTGTCTCCTTGGCGTCTCCCTGGTGTCTCCCTGATGTATCCCTGGTGTCTTCCTGGTGTCCCCCTGGCGTCTCCCTGGTGTCCCCCTGGCGTCTCCCTGGTGTCCCCCTGGTGTCTCCTTGGCGTCTCCCTGGCGTCTTCCTGGTGTCCCCCTGGCGTCTCCCTGGTGTCCCCCTGGCGTCTCCCTGGTGTCCCCCTGGCGTCTCCCTGGTGTCCCCCTGGCGTCTCCCTGGTGTCCCCCTGGCGTCTCCCTGGTGTCCCCCTGGTGTCTCCTTGGCGTGTCCCTGGTGTCTCCCTGGTGTCTCCCTGGTGTCTCCCTGGTGTCTCCCTGGCGTCTCCCTGGTGTCTCCCTGGTGTCTGTCTCCCTGGTGTCTCCCTGGTGTCTCCCTGGCGTCTCCCTGGTGTCTCCCTGGTGTCTGTCTCCCTGGTGTCTCCCTGGTGTCTCCCTGGTGTCTCCATGGTGTCCCCCTGGTATCTCCCTGGTGTCCCCCTGGTGTCCCCCTGGTGTCTCCTTGGCGTCTCCCTGGTGTCTGTCTCCCTGGTGTCTCCCTGGTGTCTCCCTGGTGTCTCCTTGGCGTCTCCCTGGTGTCTCACTGGTATCTCCCTGGTGTCTGTCTCCCTGGTGTCTCCCTGGTGTCTCCCTGGTGTCTTCCTGGTGTCTGTCTCCCTGGTGTCTCACTGGTATCTCCCTGGTGTCTCCCTGGTGTCCCCCTGGTGTCCCCCTGGTGTCTCCCTGGTGTCTGTCTCCCTGGTGTCCCCCTGGTGTCTCCTTGGCGTCTCCCTGGTGTCTCACTGGTATCTCCCTGGTGTCTCCCTGGTGTCCCCCTGGTGTCCCCCTGGTGTCTCCCTGGTGTCTTCCTGCTCAGGAGGGGGACGCTGGTGAGGACCTGCTGTCCCTCACGTTCCTCCTCGAGGTTCTGAGGCGTCTTCTCATGAAGAATGAAAGAGCCACAATCCTCAACACATGCAGACCAACACTGTGACAGAGACACAACTGTAATTCACACGTCTGCACAATGTGGCCAGATGTGTTGTGGAATTGTTTCCAGATGTTACTGACTCGGCTCAGTTTGATCCAGACCCAGAACTCCTCCTCTGGTCTCAGGACCCGTTCACACCTGATGTTCAGGTCTGAAGCTCTGGACCCGACCAGGTGTGAACGAGTCCTGAGTCCGAGCCGTGGACAGATGTGTTAAGTTGTGTGTGTTTCATGTGTCCAGGGTGACGACTGCTCCATCAGCTGCCCCCCCGGCCTGTACGGCACCAACTGCACCTCCTCCTGCTCCTGCCACAACGAGTTCTCCTGCTCGCCCAGCGACGGCTCCTGCTTCTGCAGAGAAGGTTCCTCTTCTGATTCCTTCCTCTTCTGATTCATTCCTCTTCTGATTCATTCCTCTTGTTCACCAGGCTTCACACTTTGTTCATCCTCATGTTTGGATTTAGATTCAATCCTGTGAAAACCCACAAAGATGATCAGATACTTCAAATAAGGAAGACAAATAATAAATCATAGGTTTCTCACATTAGTGCAGAAAGTACCTGGATCCGTTTCTTTGCTGCAGTAATAATAATATTAATAACTATATATAGGTAGCACGTTTAAAAGCAGCTCTTACACAGTGCTACATAAAGGCCAAATACAAACAAGAAAACAATCACATTATAAGACAAGAGGGAGGAGGCAGGAGAGAGGAGAGAGGAGAGAGGGGAGAGAGGAGGGAGGAGAGAGGAGAGAGGAGGGAGGAGGGAGGAAAGAGGAGAGAGGAGAGAGGAGAGAGGAGAGAGGAGGGAGGAGGGAGGAAAGAGGAGGGAGGAGGGAGGAGAGAGGAGAGAGGAGGGAGGAGAGAGGAGAGAGGAAGAAGGAGAGAGGAGAGAGGAGAGAGGAGAGAGGAGAGAGGAGGGAGGAGAGAGGAGGGAGGAGGGAGGAGAGAGGAGAGAGGAGAGAGGAGAGAGGAGGGAGGAGAGAGGAGAGAGGAGAGAGGAGGGAGGAGGGAGGAAAGAGGAGGGAGGAGGGAGGAGAGAGGAGAGAGGAGAGAGGAGAGAGGAGGGAGGAGAGAGGAGAGAGGAGAGAGGAGAGAGGAGGGAGGAGAGAGGAGAGAGGAGGGAGGAGAGAGGAGAGAGGAAGAAGGAGAGAGGAGAGAGGAGAGAGGAGGGAGGAGGGAGGAGAGAGGAGAGAGGAGGGAGGAGAGAGGAGGGAGGAGGGAGGAGGGAGGAGAGAGGAGAGAGGATCTGACTGACAGATGAAGTTCTTTCATTTCATCCATATGTGTAAAATATGCAGTGGACAATGACAATAACAAATCATGATTTAATTTGATGTTTTATATCAAAAACACATAATTGGTATAATAATAATTGATTAATGGAAAAATGAAAATAAACATGGATAGGATCTCTGCTCTCCGTCCTGATGAAGAATGAGGTTATTCTGTATTGTGAATATATAGATATATAAATATATAATTATTTGAATGGTGGCAGGAGGCGGGGCACACTCGGACAGGTGGCCAGTCAGTCACAGGTCTGATGCCTTAGAGTCAAACTGCCTCATGTTCAGCTACAGGAGATTTCTCAACCTTTGTACGAACCACGCTGCTTGAACCGCTGCACCACCGCGCCGCCCACAGAATCTTTTCCTTTTACTATTTTGTCCTCGGCTCGTTTAATATCGCTCAATATCAGCATCTTTAAATATGTATGTGGCGCTGCAGCTCGTGGGGAACGTGGGTAATTAAAGTGGAGAGACATCAGAGAGCAGAACCAGGCCTGAGAGCTTCGGCCTCAACAAGTGGGCGTCGCCTCCTCCTCACTCCTCTCTCACTCCAGAGCCTCAGTGATTATTAAGATCTACCAGCGTGTGATAGAAACGTTATAATAAACTGTGCTCGTGTCGATGATTGTAGAGCAAACATCTGATCATCTGTGCACGTACGCATTAATACTTTATATTATATATATAAATACACTCGAGTCTAGAGTCTAGAATTAAAACCAGATCCTTGAAGATGTTCTGCAGGAGTTCAGAAGGAGGGAACATCAGGACGTCTCAGACGGGAGGAGACAGAGGGATCGTCCTCATCATCTGACCTCGAAACAAACGGGTTCAAATCCTCTGGATGAACTGTTCACTGATGTTTATCATATTTTCTGATGTCATCAATAACCGATGAAAATACCTCCAGCTCTAACAAAGTGAATTACTCATTTCACTGATGTTCCTGATTGCAGCTCCAGAGGTGTGACCCCTCTGTGGACTAATGGTCCGTCCCTGTGTCTGCAGGTTGGCAGGGGGTGGACTGCACCATCCCGTGCTCCAGTGGTTCTTGGGGACTTGGCTGCAATGAGACGTGTCAGTGTGCCAACATGGCCGCCTGCGACCCCGTCAACGGAACCTGCACCTGCTCCTCGGGCTGGGGGGGCGAGTACTGTGACGCGGCGTGTCCGGTGAGTTGGGGGGGGGGGGCTCGTCTGTCTCTATCCTGTCTCACATTCAGACGCTCAGCTTCAAGGCCACAGAGACGTTTCCAGGTCCCAGCAGCTGAATCCAGTCTGTTTCATACTCTACAGAAGATGAGATGATTGTCTAACAGGAGCAGCAGCATTGAGACAGATGTGTTCTAAAGTGTGTGTGTGTGTGTGTTGTTGTGTGTTGTTGTGTGTTGTCAGGAGGGCTCGTACGGGCTGGACTGTGCAGAGCGATGTGACTGTGTCCACTCCGACGGCTGCGACCCGGTGAGCGGCTCCTGTCGCTGCCTCACAGGATGGACCGGTGAGTTCAGGACTCATCATGTACAGGAGGAGAAATCAAATCACCAGAGCAGCTGATTGGTTTAAACCTTATTGCCTGAATTCATTTCCAATTATATAAATCAATTATTAATTGTGTTTTTGGCCTGTCATACAGATGCTAAATTAAGTGGAGATTGTTAATTTCACTATAGCATATACAGTAGATATAAAATTAAGGTTTGAGGCAAATTAGCGACATTAGGCATAACGGGGCATAACCTTAATTTCACAAATTTTCCAGTCTCTGGTATATAGATTATTATATTGATTCTGCTTTTGACTGAAGTTGAATAGCAACATATGTTTTCTGTACAATCATTGCTGTTTCATCATCACAGTATTTCAAATACAGCTTGATACCTCAAAGTAACTTTGCTGCACAGTCCCAAGGGGCTAGTATGTATTTTCCACTCTGACCACTAGATGGCGGCAGAGTGCTTCCACTACCTTCCTTGGTATGTGTAGTATTTGCACCATCAGGCACAATCGTCACCTCGGCGGCATTAAGACCGGAATTGAGTTTGAGGCGAATTCGGGACAATTGTCCACAAGGGGTTAAACCTTCGGCTCGTTCAGTTAAACACGTCAAGGTCACGTGTGAACGAGTCGTGGCTCCGTTGAGTTGCTCACGTCGCAGAACTCCGATCTTCAGCGCTGACGGCTCTGGCGTGTTCTTCTGGTCTGGTTAGCGTGTTGTCTCCTCTGCTCTGGAGGAGGTTGACCCACATGGAGCCACCTGACCTCCTGCAGGTCAAACTGTGTAACTGCACACAGGAAGGACACACGTCTGAATTCATCTCTAAAGTTCTCACGTGTTCTAAACGTTCCACTTCCTGTCGGTTTGAACTTCAGACTTTAACCAAACTTGAATTAAAACCTTTCCTCTCGTCTGCACAGCAACACAACCTCATTGTTCTCTCACAGTGATGAAGAGCAGCCACAGCAGACGTGTGTGTTGTGTGTGTGTTGTGTGTCTGTCTGTGCAGCCTCTGACTGAACTCGTCACACACTCTCTCTGTTTTTACTCGTCCCCTCTTTTGTCTCTGGACGATTTGAAGCACAAACCTCTGTAATATGTGAGAATTGATTCTGGTAGAGATGAAACATTTCAACTTGTGTAGACGTGTTCACATCGACTCACACCACCGCGGTCCAGTGTGCGTCTCCATTGACTTTGTATAGATCCACAGTTTTCTGTCTGAGCAGCTGCTGGAGCTGGAGTCCACATGTGGACGGTTTGATCCAGATGATAGATTGGACACTTTTCCTCTCTGAGATGAAGCAGCAGCCTCAGTTTGTATTGATTGTGATGTTATGCTTGATGAAGACACTTGAATACAAATATCTAAAAGACGCAGGAAATGCTTCAGAGGCTTCAGTCTGATCCTGGACCTGAACATGATCTTTGAAACAGAATCTGAGGCTGAAGACGGACGTGATGTGAAAGGAACACACAAATCGATTTGAGGCACAACAAACTACAACCTGTGATTCAAGCTGCCTTGATCTGACAGCTCTGCCCTGTGTTCCGGCGCCCCCTACAGGTGGGATGCATCATTCACTGTCTGAGCCGGATGTTCATCACATCACGTAGAACCAACCAGCTAATGAAATGTGTTCACCTGCTGCTGAAGAGAGACGAGTGGACGTCTTCACCTCCACAGCTCCAACAGAACAAGACTCAATAAACCAGCTTCAGACTTTCAACACGTCTGTCCTGAGTCCTCCAGCGTCTTTCAGCTCTGTGGATGTCTTTGTCTCACGTCTCTGACATGACGTCCACACCGGGGACATTCCCTTCAGTTGTCTCTGAGCTCCAGCTCCGCTTGTCTGACAGTATTATTATTATTATTATTATAATGTTCCATCACAGTACACCAGAGTTACAAGGTGCTGTCTCAGGCCTCCAGGGGGCGTTGTGGTACTGAGAGACATGACACGCCCCCTAATGAAGGAACATGGCGGCTGACAAGACTTCAAACCTTTACATCCATAATAAATCTTTATAACGCACCAGAGGAAAGTGAATGTGGATGAATCACTTTTCAGATTTATGTGTGAGAGGTTTTAAAATGACCTGTTTCTGTGTTGTCATGTCAGAAGTTGTGTCTCTGCTGATTGTCAGTGAATGGTGACGAGTGCTGATCGATGTGAGACGATAACCGAGTGGAGACGTCTGAGCTCCCGTCCAGAGGGACGAGCGGAGACGCCACCAGCACAACTTCTCTCTCTCTCTGTAAATGTTCAGCTCCAGAAAGTGAAGTGAGTTTGGTTCGGAGAAGTGAAGCCATGTTGGTTCTCTGCAGAACGTTTGTGTAATCACAGTGGAGATGATGAGGAACTCGGTCCCATGAGATGAGAGCAGTGTTTTCATTAAGCTGAAATAAAAACCGTGTTTGTATCAGCTCATAAAAAGTTCCTCCTGTGACCCATCGGGTTCCCAGAGGACAAACAACACAACACGAGGAGATTAAACCCTTTTTATGGTTCATTTTTAATTTACCTGTAGAAAAGAAAACAAATGTAAACATGCGTCTGCCACTGTGATCACACTGGTCTCATTGAGATGATTCCAGTCTGTCCTGGTTTCCAGTGCAGGTCCCAAACACACAGAGAGTTTGTAAAGAGTAAACTGTGGAGGATCCACTTCCTTGTCTCAGGACCTTGATTCAAAAGCCTCATGTGAGAGGACGTTTCTTTGATTTGTGTCAAATCAGACTTTTGAGTTTTCTCTGAACACGTCTGTCACTTTGGAAACAGACGATGTGAGTTAACTCCCAGAATCCACATGCCCCCCCCACCCCCCCGTCTCCACCTCTCACCCGTTGTGTTAACTTCACATCCTGATGAACAGAGCTTCAGATTTCCACCCACTTTGTGGCTCAGAGGTTTATTAATTGAGTTCTAATGTCTGTGCCCCACTCGGCTATTCTCTCATATTCTGAGTCAAAGGAAGTTTCTAATGAGCTGCAGACACGAGAGGGAGCGCACCACATTCTCACTGTCTGTTTCTATATTTAGTGTGTGTGTGTGTCTGTGTGTGTGTGTGTTACTACAGTCCCACTACATCTGAGTGTGGCAGGACCCTGGAGACCAACATGTTGGTTTATAGTTTGAATGTGTGTCTGTGTGTTGTTGTGGAAACAGGTGATGTGAGGTTCAGCTTGAGGAGGCCGGGCTGGTTAAGATAAGGTGAAACATTAAAGTTAAGATGTTTCACTTCTCATCCCTAAGGTCCAGTTGACCTGTGTGTTGGTTTGGTCCGTGTCCCGTCTGCTAACACGGAGGAGGTTTGTGACCCATACTGCAGCCAGACACCAGGGGGCGATCCAGATGAGTTCATGTCTGGGAGTTTTCATGTGGTCCCTTGTTGTGTACAGTTTACGATTGTGAGTGTATACTTCTAGTGCACATTGTCGTACTTGTTAACACACACAAACAGAAAGTGTTTGTAAAGAAGTTGAGACACCAGGAAACAAATGTGAGTCAATGTAATGTGTCTTTAAGTTGCGTGTCTGTGTGTGTCCCCTGTGAACAGTGAGGCCTCTGATCGTTGTGCGAGTCAGTTTTTGTGCCTCTCAGACACACACACACACACACACACCAACGCACACACGCAACACTGATGAAAGAACAGACACTTCAGCAAATGATTAAAGGGCAAAAAGTCTCCGGCAGAATTTGGAGAATTTAGGTTTTTACAAAAAAATACAGGTGCCTGATAAAGTATTTATACTTCGTTACTTCAACACCTCTGTGGTTCTGGGTTTTGGGGATTTGTTGACGTGAAGGAATAAAGAGGACGTCCACAGACGAGTGTTGAATCTGTCTGTCCAGCTCTCTCGTGTGTAAAATCCACTTTACTGCTTTTCCCTCTTCATCCATCTTTCAGACTGTAAGTGACACATCAGGAAGAAAGAGTGATTCACTCAGAGTCTAAACTGTGTGTGTGTGTGTGTGTGTGTGTGTGTGTGTGTGTGTGTGTGTGTGTGTGTGTGTTGTGCAGGTGTGGGTTGTGACAGTGTGTGTGAGGAGGGACGCTGGGGACAGAACTGCTCGTCCAGCTGCACCTGTGAGAACGGCGGCTCCTGCTCCCCAGAGGACGGCTCCTGTGTGTGCGCTCCTGGATACCGAGGAACCAACTGCAGACGAGGTAATAAATATAATAATAATAATAATAGTAATAATAATAATAATATACACGTATGTTGTACTAATACTCTCCCAGCTATACTGACGGCAGAAACACTTGGAGAGAAAAATGTGCATCACTAGAATTGAACAATGTGATGCTCAGGAGAACTCAGACATTTCCACTGAATACGTCATGATCCTAATGATTTAGATGCATACAGATATTATATATTATATTTATGGGACTGCCATAAGTGTAATATGGTGATTAAATTCCAGGCGACTGTCGGGTCACAGTTATCATCTCTTGAGTGAATGAAACATCTTCGTAAGCTAAATAACCTGAAGGTTAGAGCCCACAGAGGAACTAAGCTCTGCCCCCTCGGGAAATAGAGACAGAAAACGTCTCTGGAAGTGGAAATGTCCTCGAGCACCTTGAGTTCCAGCAGCAAGTTGAAACTCTGTGAACTCTTCAGAGTGGAGCTTGCTGCTCGACCTTGGGACGCTGGTGAAAGAAGACGTCTCAACTCGGGGGACAAGTGATGAACTTCAGGGTGAAGACTTTCTCTCCTGCCGCTGGAGGAAAATATATAATACTGGAACCTCAAATGGCTCCAATCAGATTGTTCTGTATTTTAAAAACACATCATAAGTTCACTGAGATTGATCCACTGGTTTCTGTTAGTTTGAATCGAAGCTGCTCCCTGATCTGTGGAACACACACACACACACACACACACACACACACACTCCCTGTGCTTCTCTCTGGTTCCTGCAGTTAACTCAATTAGTGAGACGCTGTTGTGAGAGGAGCAGCTGATCTCACCACTTAGAGAGGAGGAGATAAAGCTCAACTGATAGAGACAACAAGTGGACCTGCGGCAGGAATACACACACATATACACACACACAGTGTATATATATACAGTATATGCATATATATATATACATAGATTATAGGACAAAGTAGGATATAAGACCCTTCATTTAAAATGACTGCACCAATCAGTAGTGTCCTCTATAGACTCACACACACTGCTAACCCACATACTTCTAACATGTGTGTGTGTGTGTCTGTGTGTGTGTGTGTGTGTGTGTGTGTGTGTCTGTGTGCGTCTCCTCCGCAGCCTGTTCACCTGGTTTCTACGGTCACCGCTGCAGCCAGTCGTGTCCTCAGTGTCTCCACAGTGACGGAGCGTGTCACCACGTCACCGGACACTGTGAATGTCTCTCTGGATTCTTCGGCTCCCTCTGCAACCAAGGTGTGTGTCTGTGTGTGTCTGTGTGTGTCTGTGTGTCTCTCTGTGTGTGTGTGAGAATAAAGTTGTATTATCTCAACATGACACCTTCTTACCCGTGATCCCAGCAGCTGAGTTTTGTTCTGGATCTGTTTCCTGTTCTCTGAACGCTCTGACGTCTCTGATGGACAGAGCAGTGCGTCCCTCTCCAGCTCTGGAATGTCTCCGTTCTGTAGCGACGCTCTGGAATGTCTCCGTTCTGCAGCGACGCTCTGGAATGTCTCCGTTCTGTAGCGACGCTCTGGAATGTCTTCGCTCTGTAGCAAAGCTCTGGAATGTCTCTGTCTCTGTAGCGACGCTCTGGAATGTCTCTATAGCGACGCTCTGGAATGTCTTCGTTCTGTAGCAACGCTCTGGAATGTCTCTGTCTCTGTAGCGATGCTCTGGAATGTCTCTGTCTCGATGCTCTGGAATGTCTCTGTCTCTGTAGCGACGCTCTGGAATGTCTGCGTTCTTTAGCAACGCTCTGGAATTTCTTCGTTCTGTAGCGACGCTCTGGAATGTCCCCGCTCTGTAGCGACGCTCTGGAATGTCTCTGTCTCTGTAGCGACGCTCAGGAATGTCCCCGCTCTGTAGCGACGCTCTGGAATGTCTCTGTCTCTGTAGCGACGCTCAGGAATGTCCCCGCTCTGTAGCGACGCTCTGGAATGTCTGCGTTCTGTAGCGACACTCAGGAAAGTCTCCGCTCTGTAGCGACGCTCTGGAATGTCTCGGTCTCTGTCTCGACGCTCTGGAATGTCTCTGTAGCGACGCTCTGGAATGTCTCTGTCTTTGTAGCGAAGGCTGAGAAGAGTTAAAAGATGAAACCTTGAGCGAGTTGTGCTTTTTAAAGCGTTTCTCCACTGAACCAGGATCTGCTGAGGTTCAGCTGCTCTGCAGGTTAAACAGGTTTGTGCCAAATGGAATTTGAAATCGAGCCGTGGAGGAGGATGTGAAATATTCATCATCATTAAACATGAAGCCTTAGTTATGCCCTGTTCTACATTATCCATTCTGCTGGCCGCTGCATCTTTGAGGAGGCCCTCAGATAACTGGATGATAAATCAGACGCACCGGGCTTCTCCCCCCCCGGCCCGGTTCCCTCTGTGCTGGAGAACCTTTTGTTCTAATGAGATTATTGACGGGTGAAGTCTTCAGGGTCGGTTTCATCTGAGGGGGAAACCGCTCATCGGGGGTTTGTACCTGCTAATTGTTAAAAGAGGTAAAAGAGGATTTCACCTCTTCAGCCGAGATGTCAAAGTCCAGTTCTGTGACTCAGCTGTTTACATGCACAGTGCACGTGAGCCGTCATGTGATCTCTGCTCTCAGATCAAAACGATTCCAAAACGTTCACGTGGACAAAACACTGTTTCAAAGTATGAGGGGGCGGAGCCTGAAACTACTGGAAACTTTAACTTGAATAAAAGAACAACAGAACATTGTTATAATTCATCCTCTGAGGAACATGAACCAAAGAACGTGTCCAGTAGATGATATTTCATGTGCAGCCGAGGGAGTGAGTGACCTCAGTGCAGAGCCACGGTTCATATGAAGCAGGACTCCAGAGTGAGCTGAGCAGAGAGAAGCTCTTCAGGGAGCAGGTCCCTCTCCTGCTCATTATCTTCACTGAGTCCTCCTGGTTCTGGTCCACACGTCCTGGTCCAGCAGCTGCTGCTTTGATCCACACGTTACACACACTGCTCATATGTTGGTAACTGTTACGTTAGTGCAGCGCTTCATTAAAACTGGAATAACGATCTTTATCTGCTCATATTCACAGACACATCCTCTCCTGGGCTACACACATGGACACACAACTTATCAACACAATACACTTTATGCAACAGGTGGAAAATGCAATAAAATCTGTATAGAAAATTAATTTAAACTAACAGCTCGTGTATTTATATTTAAATGTTGTCTTATCCTAATTATAACTCTTAAAAAATAACTGTTAAATATTGTGATGCTTAATATTATATATATATATACATATATATATAAAATACTCTCAGCACTTTTTTAACCTGATCAACTAATTTGAAATAAACATGAACACTTTTTTATTACATAATGTTTCATCTCACGTTAATTGACAATAATCATAAAACCCAGAGCACATTAAAACCTTATCAGAGCCCAAAGAATCTCTATCTCAATATGTTATCATCTTAACTACATTAGGTGAAATCTGAGAATAAAGAAGTGTTATTAGGTCCTGAAGCAGCAGGAAGCTCACGTCACTAACACGACGGAGAACAAAGTGGATCAGAAGCTTCGCTGAGGAAACATCTGGTCCAGGGTTAGGAACCAATCACAGCCCTCGAATAGAAGAGATAAAATAAACAGATAAAACACATTTTAACTGAAGAAATAAGGTCTAAATAGGAGGAACAGAGATATTTGAGTGATTTAATTAATGTGCAGTTTGGAGATGATGTGAATTAACATGAGTTTTGAATGTTCCACTGAAGGAGAAGGTCACAGAAGATAAATCATCCTCATTACCCAGTTTTTATTAACGAGCTTCCTGATGAGGGAAACAGATTTAAAATCTAATCTTCTTCCAGTATTTCTCTTTTAAATGGATTTTCTTTCTTCCTCACATTCTGAGACTGAAGTAAAAATAGAGATTAAATATGATTTATTGATGTTTTAGTGCAATATTTAAATCCCATCAGCTCAAATAAGATGTGTTCAGATCAAAGATAAGAGCTCGTAACTTCCTCAGGGATCCTGAGCGCTGGTTAAACCTGCGAGTCGCTCACTCTGTGATGTTTCCAGAACAATATGAGCCGAGCTGGATTTATGTTTGTCAGATGCTCCGGCTCCAGTGACTCAGCCGGACTGAACAGTTTCATGGTTCCATTGAACCCAAGTCTGTGAAACCCTGAGAGGGTTCAACCAGCAGGTTTGTTCCTGAGCAGAGAACTAAGATTGAGCCAAAGGATCATTTTCATCCACAGACTGAGAACAAAGTTTAGTTCCTTGTTGACTTTAATTCACAGAAACATTATGTGATGATGAATTTCCTCCATAATGATGAGCACCATTAAAAAGATGGTGAATCAGAGATTTTACATCACGACACTTTCTTACTCTGATGCTTTAACTTTTCCATCAGCTCTTAATTTAGTGTCATAATGAAAGAATGTTATAAACACTGATGTGTGTCAGTGCTGATCTGCTGCTGAGCTGTTGTTGTGTCAGTGCTGCGATGTCTGTCTCTCATATAGAAACATAAACGTCTGTGTGAGTTCAGGGTTTGAATTTGTTTCATCTCCCTCATCGCTCTGCTCCATGTCCCATAATACAGATGTATATTTATATAAATGTCTGTGATGATCTTAATGTGCTGTTTACAGAACTGTGTTGTTTTGACCTGATATTCAGTGAGTTTGTAATGAATGTTGTGTGTCTGTCTCCTGCCCCCCCCACAGTGTGTCCCAGTGGGAGGTTCGGTAGCGCCTGTGCCGAGTCGTGCTCGTGCACCAACAACGGGACGTGTCATCCCATCGACGGCTCCTGTCAGTGCTTCCCAGGATGGATCGGAGAGGACTGCTCCAGACGTAAGGCCGTGATCTCTCTCCCTCTCTCACACACTCCCCCTCTCTGTCCTCTCTGTCCTCTCTGTCCTCTCTGTCCTCTCTGTCCTCTCTGTCCTCTCTGTCCTCTCTGTCCTCTGTGTCCTCTCTGTCCTCTCTGTCCTCTCTGTCCTCTCTGTCCTCTCTGTCCTCTCTGTCCCCACTCATCGAGCTGAGACAACGGAGGGGACAGAACCTGGAGCCAATTACTCCATCGGCTCTGACGCTAATTATCCATCTAACATTGAGCAGAGCGACTCCGTCCCTCCATCACTTGAGAGGCTAACGAAGACTGTCCAGATGTCATGATGATGTCTGTGTGCGTGTTTGTTCATCTGTGTGTGTGTGTATGTGTGTGTGTGTGTGTGTGTGTGTGTGTGTGTGTGTGTGTGTGTTTGGCAGCATGTCCTCAGGGCTCGTGGGGCCCAGACTGCATCCACACATGTAACTGTCACAACGGAGCTCAGTGCAGTGCAGCAGACGGAGAGTGTGACTGCAGCGCTGGATGGACGGGACTCTACTGCACCCAGCGTACGTCTCTCTCTCTCTCTCACACACAGACACACACACACACACACACACACACACACACACACACACTGATACACTCTGGCTGCTGGAGGAGCTTGTTTCAACCACTTGAAACTTCATCCCTACAGCTCCATCTGCTGGAAGATACTAAAACTGCATCTATAAACACCACATTCCCTTTCCTACCTCGCATCCTCCTTCCCTCGTTCCCTTGTTTCCTTCTATGAAAACTCATTTCAGTCGATTCTGTAAAGTCCTTTTCTGTTTCCTGAGTTTTATGAATATTTATTTTGTCGGCATCAGGTCTCAGGATTATCACAGTTATTCCCACAGTGATGGAGGATAAATTATCATGTTATTTGTCTCATATTCCCAGTTTGTGTCATATTCCCAGTTTGTCTCACAGATGTTAACAAGGATCAACTTCCTGTTCTTAATTCAACACGAGTCAAACAGAAACTTAGTGATCAGTGAGGAAGCTCAGTCCCACGTGAGGATCCTCTCCCAGGACACACACACAAGCTGATGGAACTGAACACAACAACACAACAACAGGATTCACTACATGCCTGGGATTCACAGTTGTTGTGTTGTGTTGTGTTGTTGCAGGTTGTCCTGCAGGTTTCTTCGGCTCTCGGTGTGCGGAGGTGTGTCGCTGTCAGAACGGAGCCGACTGTGAACACATCACCGGACGGTGCTCGTGCAGGACGGGCTTCATCGGACAGAGCTGTGAACTCAGTGAGTGTGTGTCTGTGTGTGTGTGTGTGTCTGTGTGTCCTTGTGTCGTACCAACAGGTCGCAGCTTTTGTCCTTTTACATTTTGATACTTTTTTAATTAGGTACATTTTTTAAACATCCTTAACAGAATCTTATTTTCATAAAATAGTAGAGATCTCAATGGGATTGACATAAATTATAGTTAAATTACATTTGTATAATTATTCAGGTGGAATCAGAATAATCAGGAAATTGAATTGAATTTGCAGGACAACTGGAGATGAACATAAACAGTAACTTCAAAATGTTATGTTGAAGCAAATGAAGCAAATTCAGTAGATTAATGAGAAATGATGATGATGAAACAATATTAAAGCAGTTTAGAAAAGATTAATGTAATAAAAGTATTAAACAGAAGCAGATTTAAGACATTTGGAAACTTAATGAGTCCCTGAGAAGCTTCACTGGACCATGAGACTCGAGTGTGTGGTGCACGAGAGTGAAGATCAGCTGCTTGATGACATATCAATATTGAGATATATAAATCCAGCTGTGTGTAACTGCACTTCCCCCCCGATGACTGTGATGTGTGTGTCTGTGCAGAGTGCCCTGCGGGGACCTTCGGGTTTGGCTGCCAGCAGCTGTGTGAGTGTCTGAACAACGCAACCTGCGACTACGTGACGGGGACCTGCTACTGCAGCACCGGCTTCAAAGGGATCCGCTGCGACCAGGGTGAGAGCTAATGGCTGCGTGGGGGGGGCACACTGCTTCTGTCTGTTCTGCTTCAGATGAATCACAGACACGGAGATGACAGGATGCATCAGAGAGAGAGACCGGACCGATGTCCTTCTTCACTTTCACTTCATCTGAACTTTTCTCCTCTGATTAAACATTTAGTAGTTAGTGAAAGATCTCAGTAGATTTGAGTTTGTTCTTTCTTAAAGGAAACAGGTTCTTTACTCAGATTGATCATTTTAATTAGTGTCATGACTGTAAAAAGTTAACCTGCTTTAGAGTTATGAAAAAACATCTGTGTCCTCAGCCTGTCCATCGCTGCAGCTCCTCTTTCAGCCTCTGTCTCAAACTCTTGGTTTTAGCTCCTGTCCCTTTAAGACCCCTTTATACACATGTCGCTGCTGATTGGACGACACCTCTGACACGCCCTCTAGAGACAACCAACCCGGAAGCTCGCTGATGCTTTTTAGAGGAAACATGTCGTTGAACCCAGAAACTGAATCAAATCATTTTGAGATGATTGAATGTGGCCCTGGCCTCGTTAGGGGGCGTGTCTTATGCATCGTGACATCACATGACCTCATGATGACGTGGAACTACGCTCCAGACGTTTTGATTTTAATTAAAAAAAAACTTTATAATAAACTAGAGGAAGAAACATCAGAAGCTGATTCAGATGTTTTCTCAGGAAAGCGTCAGTGTTCACTTCCTGCTTTTGAGGCTGAAGGTTTCTGATTGGTCACGTGATGTCCACGCCCTCTGTCCTCAGCTGCTCTGATGATGGAGGAGCTGAACCCCTACACCAAGATCAGCCCGGCGCTGGCGTCCGAGCGCCAGTCGGCCGGCGCCGTCCTGGGCATCGTGTTCCTGCTGCTGCTCCTCGTGGCCATGCTCGGCCTGGTGGTCTGGTTCCGCTACCGGCAGAGAGAGAAGGGTCACCAGGTGCCCAGCGTCACCTACACCCCCGCCCTGCACATCAACTCCACAGACTACTCCCTGTCCGGTGAGTCGCTGCTTGACTTCCTGCCCCCCCCCCCCCCTCTCTCTTTGTACTCTCAGGTACCGAACGAGGACGATTCACGCGATCAAGGCTCTGATTGGTTGTTTGGATTATTTATTGAATTGTGAAAATCTGTCTGCTGTCAATCACAGGGAATCTAATCCTTCAGTTTCCAGTTTCCAGTTGATAAAACATTTTGGAACCTGAAACAGTTTGAATTTGAGAAATGATTTAACATGATTCAGATTCTTCCAGCTGCTCGTTGCTCATGTTAACGACGCCTCGGTCACTTTCATTGATTAACCCCTTGTGTCAGTCACGTGCAGCATGTGTGTGTGTTGTCGTGTTGTGAGATTGTGTGTTGATGTGCTGACAGCAGGGCTGCAGTGCACAGGCCTGCTCTCCTCTACAGACTCCTCCCCCAGCAGCAGCTCAGTCGGCGGCTGCTTCTCTAACCCGAGCTACCGCACGCTGGGGCCCTGCACGTACACCGCGCACTACGCCACGCCCCACAAGAGGGCCGCCGCCAAGGTGAGCCCCCCCCCCCCCCCCCCCCCCTCCTGCACAGAGATCCACCACTGACTGTTTAATAATCCACATGTTAGGGTGAGGGTAGGGGCTTAGGGGGTTATCTGAGGCGCTGTGCTTTTTTGATATGGACGAAATAACAATTCTCATTAAATTACAAATTCTTTCTCGTATTGAAACTTCTTTCTGGATGAGACGAGCTGCCTCACAGAACAAACAGATCTCTGCTGTGAGGTGTTAAGCTCCAGCAGCTGAAAGGAAGTAAAGACATTTGACTCAGATTCTATCGTTGATCCAGACGCATCAGACTTTTGAGCTTTTTATCAAATCTGAGGAATAAGAATCAAACTCCTGCTCGATCCTCGTCTGTTGTGTGAAGTCTGTGGTTTTCTGATGTGTTGTTTCCAGATGAAGACGAAGCGGCGCCACAGGAACAGCGCCCCCGAGTGGGGAGCCTACTGTAACCTCAGGGATCTGGGTCAGTGCAGCACGTTTCAGAACCACTGTGAAGATCCTCTGAGGTCAGGGGTCAGTGACAGAGCTCCTCCCTCTCGTCTCCCTAAAGGTGTCTACTGCATCGACCGGCGCTACAGCCACCACCTGGAGCCTCCACGCTACAGAGGTACCACCGCCCCCCCCCGAGCCCTGCACCAATGCCCCTGCTCCAATCACTGCCCTCAGCCAATCACTGCCCTCAGCCAATCACTGCCCTAAGCCAATCACTGCCCACAGCCAATCACTGCCCACAGCCAATAACTGCCCCCAGCCAATCACTGCCCTCAGCCAATCCCTGCCCTCAGCCCATCACTGCCCTCAGCCAATCACTGCCCTCAGCCAATCACTGCCCTCAGCCAATCACTGCCTCTGTTCATGTTCCTTCTCCCCTGTTGAAAGTGTAAAGAGTTGTTTTGTGTTGATCATCGATACGAGAAGGTTCCAGGTGAAGGAATAGATTTGACCTCAGAAACCTTTGCACCATATTAACCTTGTGTTGATTGTGTTGGTTGTGTTGGTTGTGTTGGTTGTGTTGGTTGTTTGCTCACATGTGTGTTTGTGTCCCTGCAGGAAGAACCCGACTCCTCTGTCCTCGTCCTGCTGAGCTCGTCCTCCTGTGTTGACCTTGACCCTTTAACCCCTCAGAGAATCTCTCCTGCTCCTGAATGCTGAGCTTCTCTCTCTGACCCTGAACTGCTCCATGTTGATGCAGCTTCACCTCTGTCCTCCATCTTGACTCTAACATGTTTGACCCTGAACTGCACCATGTTGATGCAGCTTCACCTCCGTCCTCCATCTTGACTCTAACATGTTTGATCCTGAACGTTCTCCCTGTTTTCTACAAATCTCATGAAAAGACAAAACCCATCAGTTGATCTGTGACATGAGAAACTGACTCGTCCTCTCGTTGTGAGAAAGTGAAGAACTGTTGGTTTCTGTGGTGGATTTGTTGTAGATGAAGACAAAGTGTCCTCATAAGACTTTTAAAGACATAATAATGAGGAAAGTCTTCAGGTCTCCACAGCATCAGATCCCACAGGTCATGATGGTAACCACTGTTATCCCAGGACGCTCGTTTCATTCACACTTTGCAGGAAATGAAGAAATGGGAATTAATAATAACTTAATCAGTTCTTCACAACTAATACTATGAAATCCACAGGGTAAAACCCACAGATACAGATCATAAAGGTGATATGATATGATGTGTGATATGAAATGTGATCAGACGGTGGAGGCTGGTTCGTTTCAGCTTCCAGACTCTTTGAGAATCTTTATGTTTTTAAACATTTTGAAAAGGTCTCGTACTTTTCACGGTCTGAAGAGAAATACTTCATCAATCTGAATTTGTTTAGAACCTTCTCGTAAATCGTTCACACACAGAATGAATCCTCTGGTTTCTTCCCGTGTGGCGTGACGCGTGTGCTTCCTGTGTTCCGTGTGCAGACTACATGAAGGGCTCCTTGTCCAGCACCTGCTCCCTCAACAGTGAGAACCCGTACGCCACCATCAACGACCCCCCCGCCCTCTGCAAGCACTCTGAGAGCAGCTACGTGGAGATGAAATCCCCGACTCGCCACGACCACGTGACTCACTGCTGCTCCGCCGCCATCATCACCGCGGCTCCCGCCAAGAACGTGTACGACATGGGTACGATCAGGATCCTGTCCTCAGGGGTCCTCGTTGGTTTGTTGTGTTTGATTCTCACGTCCAATTGTGTTTAAATGTTTTAAACGTTTTCTAGGAGCTGCTTCATGTTGAGAAGTTTCCAGCTCCTGCTCAGAAGAACCTCAGTTCCACTGACGAGCCTCGTTTGAAGTTAACAGAATAAACTGATCAGAGCTTCCAGCGCTGGTGTTTCCTCAGGTTCCAACAGGAGATGTTCACCTGGACAGTTAGGGTTATGGTATCGTCCCTATTCGTCTTCTTCATGGTGGAATTTAATGAAGAGATAGAATCTTTCTAACGCGTCTGATGGATGTAACAGCTGTGTCTCAGTTCAGGGTCTGAATCCAACTGGTTTGTGGAGGATTTCTATGTGTGTGTCACCAGTGGGGGATTGGGTTAACCCTCGTTCTGACTGGTGCATCGTGACCTCCTGCAGCAGAGCCACCAAGCCACCTTCAATCCGCGTTGAAGCAGTTTTAGAAACGATCAGGGATCAAATCCAGCCTCAGTTGATGTTCAGTGAAAAGAAGTTGATAAACAACTGAAGATAGTGAAAACCTCTCTTCACCCAGAAGCCTCTTAGAGCTGAAGCTCTCTGAGCCTCGGGGACGATGAGCTTCTCCTTTCTGAAGGAACTTCTAGGTCGTGGACACAAACTCATCAATATCAGTCCTGTTAGTCTGTTGATCATCAGGATCCAGTCTTTGTCTCTGAGAAATGATCCAGTCTTTGTCTTTGTCTTTTAACGAACGTGAGGACAAATTCCTGGACCTGCTCGTTTGTCCAGATCCAGGTCAAAGTTCAGGTCCTGCTGATCCACACGTTTATTTACAATCTGTCCTGAAGGTTTTATCTTAACAGACAGAATATTATAAACTCACCTCATCAACACGACTTGTATTTATTGTCTCCCCCCCGCCTCTCTCTCTCTCTCTCTGCCCCCCCTCAGAACCGACCATCAGCATCATCCAGGGACCCGGTGGTGTGGTGGTCCCGCTCGGTTTCCCTCAGAACCCGTACGACCTGCCCAGGAACAGTCACATCCCCGGACACTACGACCTGCTGCCTGTCCGCCACAGCCCCCCCCACAGCCACAGCCCCCCCCTGCCCGGCAGCCCCACCAGCTCCCTCCTTTAGACCGCACCCCCAAAAACATGGCGGACCAGTGCCCCGCCCATTTCCCCATGAACCAGGAAACTGTGAAGTGGGACAACAGGAAAAGATCAGTTCAGTTTGTGATGAGGACTAATATTTATTTATTTATTTGTGTGTGTGTGCGATCTTATCACTGTATTATATCTGAACTGTTTGTGTGGTGAACAGACGGAGGAATAAACACACACACACACACGTTTATTCTGGATTATGCTGATCTGGTCTTTTTGGATCCGACCCGGTTCAGAAGAGTCCGGACAAAGAGCTGCTGGATTGAGATGAAGTGAACATCTGGAGCAGTGCAGGGACATTATGAACATCTGGAGAGGAGACGTTCATCACTCCAGAGATAAACAATCTCTATAAACAAGGACTGAAAGTATGAAGAGCACAGGAGCTGCTCAGATTCACTCTGTACATTTCTGGTATTTTTACAAATGGTTTCTTATTTCCTGTTTACATATTTAAAGATCCTGCCGGGGGGTCCTCGCTTTCTCTCTGAAATAATGATCTTTTTGTATGTAGTGTAGACAAAGTTGTGTATTGGATGTACACTTACTGTACACTTGTGATTATTATTGTGGTTTTCTTCTGTTGTGTTAAGCTTATTACACCTGCATGCCAAAGATTATTCAAGTTAAATAGTTATCCAGAAATACCCTTTTGTCCTTTAGAGCAAAGTCCTTTTTGGCGTTTCAACTTCCTCCACATCTCTGACTCCATGTTTTTCTAATCACGTCATTACAGATATGAACAACATGAAATGAGGGAAATCCTTTAAATGTTTCCATCGACACACGTGTTCCTTTGATACGTTTCCACTGAAGCAATAACCGACATGTTGACAATCAGACGTTAACGGTTCGATTCCTTTGGTTCCTCTTCTTCTTCTTCTTCTTCTTCTTCTTCTGTCGTTTCTTCATCTTCGATCCAAACAATCGTTTTTGTTTCCAGCCTGAAACTCAATAAAGTTGTGAGCTCAGAGGAGTTCTGTTCTGTCCTGTTACGCATTATTATTAAGAAGATTTGAAACGGGTCAAATAGAAATATAGAAGTGTTTCATCTGCATGAGACAAATACTGGAAATGTTTCCCAGAGAAAATGTTTAACAATAAAAAAAAGCCCAGAATCAATGTGACTGTTACAGAAAACTGCAAAGATTTATCTACGTTTTGTAAATACACGAAGTATTAGACCTGATTCCAGACCAGTTGTAAATATATATAGTTCCAGCTACACTTTGAAGGGGTGGACAAAATAATCAGAACGCCGGTCAACACAACACAACACAGTTTGAACTAACATCACAGACACTTAAATCAACAACTTTAACGTCGTTTCAACACAATCTGAAGGACACACACTAATCTGCAGTTATCACTGTTGTGATAGTGAGTCTGTGTTCGGGTTCTGGATGAAATCACAGGTGAGGTTCTGTCTGTAAAACGATTGTAACCTGACAATCTGTATATTATTTATTTCTAAATGAAAAGTTTATTTCTTTCACTTACAACTGAACTTTTATGTCACTGGACCTGAGATGCACAAAGTGACACTTCCAGTTACCATGTGGTTGTTTCCACCAAGGAATCGATTGGAGCAATAAGTATAACTCAGATGAAACAAGTAGAGTCCAGGCTCGTGTAAAGGTTTATGACTGGTGCGCTTTATTAAGATGAACTGATAACTTAAGATATAGACACAATTGTACAATTTATCAATCTGTACAAAACATAAAACCATTCCTTTTGACCCCCCTCACATTTAACCTTCCAGATTCATTGAAATGACAGAATTTCACTCTTACATGTTTACACTGGAATTACAGTCAGTTATAGAATATAGTAAAAAAAAAAAAAAAATCAAAACACACTTCTTAAAAAAAACACGGAACAATGGAGGTACGTGAAGCAGGATCAGGAACCTGCCTCAGAAGAAAGGAATCACTTTGTCCACAGCAGCTGGAGCCTGGAGCGGCTCGGCCGGCCCGGCTCACACACTCCAGAGCTGCCGGCCCGGCTCACACACTCCAGAGCTGCCGGCCCGGCTCACACACTCCAGAGCTGCCGGCCGCCCTCTGCCTCTACACACACGCTCAGGCATCGCTACGTCTGCTAACACCATCACACACGGACACGGCTACACAACCTGGAGTCAACAGAGCACGCTCCCGGGGTTCTGACGGGAAGGTGGCGAGCGGCGGGAGGGACGAGGATCGGCGGGTGGACACGCCCCCCTCGCCAGCCAAGCCACGCCCGCAGCAGAGTCCATGGACAGTAATGAACATGTTAGATACATAAGGCGATGCAACATGGGAGTTGCAGTCATACAGAAAGCCATGCATTGTGTTGAAGTCAGAGGCAGCTCGGTGTATGTAGGCTTCACGTGACAGGGACGACCCGGGCGCCGGTCGGGGACGAGGAGGATGACGGGGGGGTGGTAGCGGGGGAGTGAGAGACAGGGACGAGCGGTGGGGGGGGGCACTGAGACCAGACGCTGGTGAGAATCTGCTCAGTCTCAAGTCTTTTCTCAATTCCTTCACATGAAGACTTCAGGAGAGACTCAGCCCGAGTTCCACAGAACTAAACACCATCTGGGTCGTGAACAGTGGAACCTCAGAGGTCCAGATTCTCCCTGTGAGTCAAATCTAACCCCAGACCGGGAGGCGTGTTTACTAGATCAACTATTAAGGTTCAGTGCAAGATCTTGACACGTTTACGCTCATGAAATCCAACCTGCGTCCTCAGTGCCCACACGTCTGGTTCCATGCAAAGCAGAACTAACCTACTGGAGATGTTTGATTATAGTGTTATCGAGTTTCAGAGGAATGTCAAACGAGAATACTTCAGCTGTGTCTTTCCTTCATTTGCTAAAGAAGTGCGCTAAGGGGAAAAGATCCAAACATCCATGTGCTAGTTTCTGCATAGTTGTAGTCATGTGAAGAAGATGCAAACTCTTCTGTTGGGGCAGGACGGCCTGACGAGTGTCTTCAATCAGGACGTCCTTCCACACGGAGACTGACAGGAGGACGACAGGGACATCCCAACCTACAGGGGTCCTTTTCAGAGTCCAGATCTTTAGCTTTATAAAAACAAGCAGCACAGCAGACTGCCGGCTGACCTCTGACCTGCTGACCTCTGACCTGCTGACCTCTGACCTGCCGCCGGCAAACCCAAGCAAGAGATTCTACGTGTCACTAGCGTCATATTCACAGCGATCAGATCCATGATACTACCAGAGCACACACGTCTACACTGTGCCTGATACATCCACGAGTTTCAAAACAGTACATTGCACTAAAGAGAGGGGGGGGGCTAAAATGACAGAGGAGAAGCTTGTATATAGGGAAACACTGAAGAGCAACTCGGATGTGCTTTAAAGTCATATATACCTAATATCAGATATGATACGAGACAAAGTGGAGAAATCAAGCGGAGCAGAAAGGAAACTAATCACATTCATAGATTAAGACATTTTGTGACGTGTCAGCGCTTCTACAGTAATGAAATCTAAAGTGAGATGAGATGCTCGCTGCCTGCTGTCCTGCAGAAAGCTAAAGACAGAGGGGCTCTGCTGGGGGGGGCCACCCCACGCGGTTACTTCTTCTTATACTGGGATATATTCACCTAGGGCGGGGGGGGGGGGGGCAGGTGCAGAGCGGGGGGGACGAGCCACAGCGACGAGGCCGCGACCCGAACTCCACGACTCACGGTGCACCAAGGCAGTCTATTTTCTGAGGGAGGGGAGGGGGGGGTGAGCCAGGAGCTGGGGGAGGGGGGGTGGGAGGAAGGGGGAGGGGGAGGGGTAGCAGCAGCCTACCGCGGCCGGGCTAGATGTTCTGACAGCACTGCATCTTTGGTTTGTTCTCAGTGGGCTGCACCTGGATGTTCACCACGTTGTTGCTCGGGGACATGTCGCTCTCCTGGCGCTCGGACATCTGCTTCTGAGACACGATACGGTAGATCTCTGAGGGGGGGGGAGAGGGAGGAGGTTACCTGAGGCACTGCTCAGTGTGTGTGTGTGTGTGTGTGTGACATCATCACAGCTGAGGCCAGCACACTGGTCATGTGATGAGACTCTGTGAAGTAAAGATCTAAACTCCTCTCTCACTTCCTAACAGCAGCTTCCTGTGATCTACAGAGAAACTCTATGAACAGTGAATGAAGCTCGTCTCCCAGAGGACGAGCTGTCCTCAGGGGGACGAGCTGTCCTCAGGGGGACGAGCTGTCCTCAGGGGGACGAGCTGT
This sequence comes from Pleuronectes platessa, assembly GCF_947347685.1. NCBI lineage: Eukaryota > Metazoa > Chordata > Actinopteri > Pleuronectiformes > Pleuronectidae > Pleuronectes > Pleuronectes platessa. The sequence goes on from NC_070626.1 coordinate 33,052,985, forward strand.
CCTCAGGGGGACGAGCTGTCCAGACCACATGATGTCACAAAGTTCCTTCTGTGTGAGTGGGACTTCTCCCTCTGATGAGCCTCGTTAAAACAGCAGCTCGGAGCATCAACAACACAACGGCAACAAGAGGTTTCCTCAATAAATGTCAAGTCTGTTGGCAGCGGTGACTACACACAGACACACACAGAGAAATACACACAGACACACACCTGTCAGAATGGTCTGGAAGGCCGTCTCAACGTTGGTGGAGTCCAGAGCCGACGTCTCCAGGAAGGACAAACCGTTCTTCTCTGCAGGACAAGTAGAGCAACAGGTCACGTTAACCATTCACCAGATGGGTCACATTCCAGAGCGTTCCACTCGTTAGACTGAACCATCTCCCTCAGACTGAACCATCTCCCTCAGACTGAACCATCTCCCTCACACTGAACCATCTCCCTCAGACTGAACCATCTCCCTCAGACTGAACCATCTCCCTCAGACTGAACCATCTCCCTCACACTGAACCATCTCCCTCAGACTGAACCATCTCCCTCACACTGAACCATCTCCCTCACACTGAACCATCTCCCTCAGACTGAACCATCTCCCTCAGACTGAACCATCTCCCTCAGACTGAACCATCTCCCTCAGACTGAACCATCTCCCTCAGACTGAACCATCTCCCTCACACTTCACTTCATCAAATGACAATTATAAGAAATACAGGGGAGTCTGTTCATGTGATAATCAAAGAATTCATAAATCATCTAGAAAAATGAATAAAAGTTTATTTGAAACCGTTATAATCATTTCAGAGGAAAATCCAAAACTCTGAATGATTTCTTCATTATTGATTCATTACTTTGTCTCATTTAATTAATGTTTAGAAAAAACTTTTCATGGTTTTAGACGGATAGTGGAAATATGATGTTCTGTGTTTTTGTTATGATCTTTGTCCAAAGACTTTCTGGTGAGTTGAAAATGAGATCTAGAGGCGGGGGGGGGGGGGGGTGTTACCAGCGAAGGCCCGGGCCTCGTCGGTGGGCACCGCCCTCAGGTGGCGCAGGTCGCTCTTGTTCCCCACCAGCATGATGACGATGTTGCTGTCGGCGTGGTCCCTCAGCTCCTTCAGCCAGCGCTCCACGTTCTCGTAGGTCAGGTGCTTGGCGATGTCGTAGACCAGGAGGGCGCCCACCGCCCCGCGGTAGTACCTGGGGGGGGCCACAGGACACACTTTGATAACAGAGCTGTGTCTGACAGGGACGGTTCATATTAATAACACACAGACACAGATATGGATTCAGACCTGTGTGTGTAGCATCCCGACCCCCCCGACCGTCTCCTCTGTACTCACGCTGATGTGATGGCCCGGTAGCGCTCCTGTCCGGCCGTGTCCCAGATCTGGGCCTTCACCGTCTTGCCGTCCACTTGGATGCTGCGTGTGGCGAACTCCACTCCGATGGTGCTCTTACTCTCCAGGTTGAACTCGTTCCGGGTGAAGCGGGACAGCAGGTTACTCTTCCCCACGCCAGAGTCCCCGATGAGGACAACTGGAGGACACGAGGGACAAACACCTTATTAGGACTTAAACGTTTTACAGGTGTTACAGAGGGAACGTCCTGTCAACAACTTCACTGTTCTTTAGTTTGATCTTTATATTATGACCATGTTCTAACAGATTTCACACCAATCAGATCTGTATATTATTGATTTATGTATTGAGCATCTCTCTGCTGCTCATCAACAACCTGTCGGGCCCAGTTATTATAAATCAGGTGAAGTACCTGATGTATCACTAACAAATTCATTATTTAACTTTTCAGTCATCAAACAACTGTTTTCAAACTGGTGAGTGTTTTCAGATTTCAATGTGTTTTCACAGAAAACTGAATGTTTGGGACTAAGAGACGAACTAAAGAACAGACGTCACCTTGAACCTCAGGAAACTGATGAACTGTTATTTTTCACTGTTTTCAGGAAATATTTTGAAAACTATTTCTCGTTCAGATTTGAGCCTCTTCAAAGAGAAAAGACTGATTTAAAGACGTCACCTTCAGCTCAGACAAATCTGTTGAGACTATGTTTCACAGACTCAAGGATTAATCAATAAAGTGTTTCATCCAATGACAGAAGTCATCACTGATAATAGGAAGTTATTTGATTGGTATATTGTGAATTAAAGCCTTGTAGCATTATGAATGGATTTATTCATCTGTCCGCTGGAGCATTGAATGTGTTTGTTATGAAGATGGTTTTTATTCTTACTTTTACATTTAAATGTCTCAAACTAATTTCTTCAGGTTTGTTGCTGAGCTGGTTCAGAACCAGATGTTCTTCATGTGTGAAAACACATCTGTAATAATGTGTTCAGTCACCTAACGGATTAATCTGCTGCTCATTCTGTGCAGATGTAAATATAAACACATGAAGACATGAAGCTTGTTTAGTCCCGAGCTGGTCGTGGATCAGTTCTCACTGTAACGTGTTGATTTGATCTCACTGACATTCAGTTTGTTTACCTCGTTTCCTCTGAGCTTTGTGTTTTTAACATTATCTCTAGAAGCAGCTAACACTTAGCATTAGCCTGTAGCCCAGTGACCCGCAGTCCACTGGTTATAACGGGTCTGTGGTCCAGGTGATAGTCGGACCCGGACCGGACCTCATGCTGATAACGTGATAACGGTGAACATTAGGTGTGTCCGCCCGCCGCCGCTAGCAGCTAGCGGCTAGCGGCTAACGGTCGTGTCGCCCGGTGACTGAACCGGAACCGAGCCGAACCCGCGGCTCCTGGTTCGGATGGAGATCGACGTGTGGTTTGAATCCCAATGAACGCGATGACACGGACCCGCCGCTGAAACGCGATCCGGGACAAAGGTGGACGTTAGCCTGGCAGCAGTCAGCTGGCCTGTTAGCATCCGAGCTAACCCGGATCGGGACCAGAGCGGCGCGTTTACCTTTGAACAGATAATCATACTCGTCATCTCTGGTCCCCATCGTCCTGCTGAGTCACGGTCCGGCCGAGGTGCGATGGTTCGAGGGAGGAGGAAGATCTGCGCTGGTTCTGGTCCAACGGGATCTGTTTGGAACTCCACTTCCGTAACGTCTTCTTCCTTGGCAGCCTGGAGGCGGCACAACACAGCACCCCGACATCTAGCGGCCAGGAGAGGAACTGCCCAGCCTCTTATAGTGGAGACCGAGAAAAGGTTGAACAAGATACACACAAATACACAAATACACATAAACACAAATACACACAGACACACAGACATACAAACACAAAACCGATCACATGATGTGATAAATACATAATTTAGATTTTGTTAAGGATATATATGTTTTATAAACTCCCTGTCGTAGAAATGTTGTTGTTACATCTTATATTGATTTATATTTATTTTAGTCATCTTCCTAACTTTACTTTGGAAACAACTACTGCAATCTGTCTGTCTGTCTGTCTGTCCGTCTGTCCGTCTGTCTGTCCATTTCTTATCCTGAAGTCACAAAGAACTGAGACGGGCTTGAAAACAAGTGTCTCCACAAAATAACACAAACTGTTCAACACAACATGCCTAAAATGTCCATTGTCTTCAGTCATCAATCAATCAATCAAATTTTATTTGTATAGCCAATATTCACAAATCACAATTTGTCTCATAGGGCTTTAACATGGTGAGACATCCTCTGTCCTTCACCCTGAGCAAGAGTCAGGACAAACTACTAAAAACCCTTTAACAGGTACAAATACATAGAAACCTCAGAGACACATGTGAGGACCCGTCTCCCAGGACGGACAGAAGTGCAACAGATGCCAGGTGCAGGAAAACATCATCAAGATAAAGGTTTTAGCAGCATTGATGAGGGGAAACATTTTGAAGGATAACTTCAATACGATATATCAAGCATCATGCTGCAATCATAGTCTATGGTCATAATTCAGGACATCATCTCTCAGACACTTTCTGTCCCTTGTCTCTGCTGGGAACCTCCCATCATCAGTTATTTCCCAGCATGCTGCTGTTCCCAGAGGCCTGCTACAGTCTCCCCCTGGTGGTTGTTCTGAGGTGGTGGTCGAGAACGTACAAGAATCTTCATCTACGTTTGTATAAAACGTCCTCAGGTCAGTTTTCTATTAAATATGGTAAAATGTTTATTAAACAGTTTCCTCAGAGACTTAAAGATGCTCTGCTCTTCATCGACTCTTCTTCATTCTGTAAATGTCTCATTCACTTTTCTTCTGCTGGTTTCCATTATGTCAAACTGGTGATTTTGTTCTTTTACCTGCACCAAGGACGAGAAGTTTCCACCAGTTTGTTTGAAGAGGAAAGAAAAGCTGAGTCATGATTCCAGTGAAGTCGGTGGAAGGATGTTTATTGAGCATTAAAGCAGAGACAAGTAGAAACAGAACTTTTCTCTCTGAGATGTTTTTCTTCTCGTTACATCTGGTTTGTCACAGAGGAAATGATCCATGTGTTTGACTCATAGACTGAATATAAAGGCTTTGACTGGGATGTGCTGCTGTTATACTGCAGCGCCACCTGTGGGTCAAAAGTAGAAAAGCCACCACCGCTCTGCACCTGATGCACAAATGAAAACGTCCCATTTTTAAGTCCAGAGTTTTGATCTTTTGTGTCAAAGACAAAACTCTGATTTTAAACTCAAAGTGATTTCAATGTGTTGAACTTTGTGTTGAACTAAATCAATTTGTGACGTGAATCCAGGAACTTTAAGATCATAAACAAACATGTACACAGAATGTGGTTCTACACACATGGAGACACACTGAGGGACAAAGGTGGACAATAATAAAGACAAACTTAAACACACTGTATGTGACTCTTTATAGAGGGTTTATATATTCTGCTTGTGTTGTGTCATTTCAATAAACACATTCTTCATGTGAATAAACACAATCGGTGTGGAGGGCCATCTAGTGGTGAAGTTACATATTACAACCACCTCCTCTGATTCCTCTGGAGCTCTGTCTCCACTCTGCCTCCCAGTAACAAGGCCCAGTCAGAGCCGCTCTACACACAAGCTGCTGCTGCTTCAGCCTCTGGATCCTCAGGACACAGCTCAGCCTCCGTCCACACACACTGTCCTCTTCACACTGTCCTCCACTCAGACTCCCACCTGTTGAGAGAAGAAGACATCAGTGTCACAGAGACTCACTTCATCAGCTGTGAGTCAGTGATGCAGCTCATCCAGTAGAAAGAGCAGCAGGGACTTCAGTCCTGTTCAGAGGTGGAGCAGCTTCCTCTCTGCTTCATGTTCACGTGTTGGAATGAACACGCTAAGAGCTCAGTGTGTGTCCTCTGCATGTCAAAGTGCAGAGTGGACACCTGAGAGGTGGATTTACTGCTGTTACAGGTGAAGCCATGTTTCACTGTGTGTTGATGAACATCTGCTTCTGACAAACTGGGACCAGAGGAGACAGATGGACCTCAGCAGAGGTTCTGCTCTGTATAAAGAGCTCCTGGTTACCATGTGATGAGGAGAGGCTTCAGTTCCACTGATCTCAGAGCTGTGACAAAGATCCACCTGATCAGTTCTTCACTGATGAAGTGAGAGGACAAACTGTCTCAGATCAGATGAAGACGACACCGTCTCTGTCCCTCGTGTGAGGCTGTCAGCTGTGGTCCAGCTTGTGTAAGTTACAGCGCCCCCTGGTGGCATCTGGTCAAAATATATTACGTGACCACGACATAATAACTGTGGACACACTGTCTCACTGACTCTGAGGACACACACTGTCTCACTGTCTCTGAGGACACACACTGACTCTGAGAACACACACTGACTCTGAGAACACACACTGACTCTGAGAACACACACTGACTCTGAGAACACACACTGTCTCACTGACTCTGAGGACACACACTGCCTCACTGTCTCCAGGGACACACACTGCCTCACTGTCTCCAGGGACACACACTTTCTCACTGTCTCTGAGGACACACACATGGACCTGTCTCCAGGAAGCTGACTGAGGTCATGTGGTGTTTTGGGGACAGGATGAGTCTGGAGACCTTGAGATGTTCTGGGTGAGTTAGAGATCAACTGAACCAACCAGACGTTGATTTAAACTTCCCTTATCCGTCCCTTTAAGGAGAGTGAGCACCACACAACAGTGTAGAGTCACTGTGGTCAGTGGGCGGAGCTTCTATACTGGTTGATCTCCAACTTAACCTGGAGCAGGTTAGCTGTCATCAGAAGTTACCATGGTGATTTACCTCGTTAAGAAGTGGACGAGCTTCGTAGAACTGAAAAAACTAAACCTGAAGTTAACCTGATAACCACAAATCCTGCTTGGTAGCACAGACCCTGGATCTGTGATACTGACTGTGTTTAGTAATATACTGATGAAAGCAGCGTGGACTGACTCCAACCATCTACTGACCTCAGAGTCTCCAGTCGACAGGTTGAACTCTGCTGTAGATCAAGAAGCTCCTTCACTCCTGAGTCCTGCAGGTGGTTTCCTCTCAGATCCAGTTCTCTCAGATGAGAGGGGTTTGACCTCAGAGCTGAAGCCAGAGAAGAACAGCTGATCTCTGACAGACTGCAGTTCATCAACCTGGATAAAGAATAAAACTTTGAATTAAACTGAGTTCATGTGTGAAAATAACAGACACATATTCATGTCAGCACAGACTCATAACATGGAAGATAAATATGAAATCAGACATATTGTTACGGTTTGAGTGAGGAGATGGACCCAGGATGCAGAGGTTATCAAACAAAAGGTATTTAATATAATAAAAGGGTTTTAAACAAGACAAAAACAAAACAGGAACACTAACATAAGTAACTGGCGACAAGGCGCACAGAGAACAAGGAACGAGGAAGCTGGTCGAGACAGCTGGAAGAAACAAACCTATTCTCACGACGTGGGGAGAAAACAACTAGTACAAACCGACAAGGGGCTTGGGGAACACAGAGGCTTAAGAAGACACAGAGGGAAGGCAGGAACAATTAACCCCAGGGGAAACACATGAGGACTGGGAAGACAATCACCGAAAGGAAGTGAAGATGGAAACCACACACAAGGGACAGATACTACAAAATAAAACAGGAAACAGAAAATACACAGAAGAGACTGAAATTAACAAACTAAAATGACAAGACACCACACATATTGGACTAAAAACTGATCCTGATTCAGTACAAATAGATTATTTGGACCCGGTCTCTGTCCTGCAGATCAGTTTAGGAAATCCAGAACTAAACTCAGTGTTTTAACAAGTAGCTGAATATTTAAAATATCACAGATTAATTAATGAATGGATTCAAGTTATGTATGAAGAGGAATTATGTTAAATTAGAATTAAATGACATAAATTGTGTATAAATGGTGTATTATAGATATGAGATCTACAAAAGTCAGTCAGTGAACTGACCTCAGAGTCTCCAGTCGACAGGTTGGACTCTGTAGAAAACTACACAGCTCCTTCACTCCTGAGTCCTGCAGGTCTCTGTTGTAGCTCAGATCCAGTTCTCTCAGATGAGAGGGGTTTGACCTCAGAGCTGAAGCCAGAGAAGAACAGCTGATCTCTGACAGACTGCAGAGAATCAACCTGGATAAAGAATAAAACTTAACTGTGAATTAAACTGAGTTCATGTGTGAAAATAAAGGATTCTGACAAAACATTACTGTCTATGTTTTCAGACCTGAAGTCTGAGTCAAGTTGTTCTGGACATTTTCTGGAACTTTTCCTTTCTGCCTCTTAATAAAGTTTCTGGGTGAGTCCATGTGAGAATAGAGCAGGTGAATGTCCAGAGGATTCACAGAGAGCGAGTGGACGTGTTGAGGACACAAACACGTGAGACGGACGTGAAACTGTAAGAACACAAATATCTCAGGATGAAGAAGAGGAGCCGGACACGTAGAAGACGAAGACGTCCACTTGGAAACACGAGGAGATTCCAGATCTTCTGGTGATGAGGGCCGACGCCGGATGAGCTGTAAACAACAACACTGATCTGTCCACAGCAGAGTTTATACGTCATGTCCCGCCTCCTGCTGCTCTACAGGCTCCGCCTCCTGCTGCTCTACAGGCTCCGCCTCCTGCTGCTATATACAGGCTCCGCCTCCTGCTGCTCTACAGGCTCCGCCTCCTGCTGCTATATACAGGCTCCGCCTCCTGCTGCTCCACCCGTTCTTCATATGTGAAAGTCAAACTCCAGAAAATGTCCAGACACTATTTTACAGAGTTCATGACTGAAAACAGCTTGAAAGTCCTCGTGTCCTCGGGGCTCAGTTGTTTGTAATATGTAACTTCACCACTAGATGTCTCTAAATATCTTTCTGGACATGTTCAGGAGTCGTACACGTGAACAAGTGGACTACGTTCACATGTACGACACCTGGAGACGTCACTAACTCCTTCACAGTGAACCTGTCACTTAACATAACTTAACATAACCATGGTTACCATGGAGATATGTGTTTAGGCTCCGCCCCTCGTCTGAATGTTCCCACATGTTCCTGTTGCTGTGAACGAGTCGGACCCGGACAATCTCCTGCTGCTGCTTCAGCTCCAGAACATGTCCGACCCACTTGTCAGAACATGTTCCACAGTTGATGTGTGAAAGGGCGAGAAGTTCTATGATCATGTTTTCTTGAAGTGGCGATTATCTGAGCAGCAGTTGGACCAGTTGAAAGTGGTGCAGGGAGCCTGAGGAACACGTGTGTACAGGGCGGGACAGAGATCTAGTGGTGAACAGATAAAGGCATGGACGACCCCGTGTAAGTCCTGAAACCAGAGGAAGGGTTTCATGTTGGAAATGAACCCAGAACAAGAACGCAGCATGCTGTCATGTGGTCAGTCCACTGGACCACCGGGACAAGTCCTGGTTAGCTTCCACAGAAACATTACATGGACATATTGTCCAGCAGTGGATTGTTTCTCTGTCAGTAAAACTTCAGTCACATTGATCCTCACTCGGTCCTCAGAGCTCATTCTACAAACATCTCTCAGCTCAGTATCAGTGTTCACTGTTAGGAACACATGTTCTGACCTTTGACCTTAAAGCTCCAGTGTGGAAGATTCAGGTGAAAGGATCCATTGTTAGAAACTGAAGAGAAAAGAATCCTAGAGAAATTTTCAGTAGTTTCAACTGAATTGAACCAGTTGTTGTTTTCTTTACTTTAGAATGAGACGTTTATATTTAAATACTTTATATTGACATACTTTATATTAGCATATTGTATATTTACATACTTTATAAATAAAAACTATATATTTACATACTTTATATTTACATACTATATATTTAAGTACTTTATATTTAAATATATACATTCAATTTAGACTGAACCGTTAACATTAAAACATGATGTCTGACCTCAGAGTCTCCAGTCGACAGGTTGGACTCTGTAGAAAACCACACAGCTCCTTCACTCCTGAGTCCTGCAGGTTGTTTCTACTCAGATCCAGTTCTCTCAGATGAGAGGGGTTTGACCTCAGAGCTGAAGCCAGAGAAGAACAGCTGATCTCTGACAGACTGCAGTTATACAACCTGGATAAAGAAATATGAATATTAGAATGTGTCCTCCTGTTGTTGTGGATCGTCATCATGTCAACACAGACTCTCAACATGCTGCTGACCTCAGTCCAGTCTGTGACCTGAAGATAAATATCAGATCAGACATGTTGGACCATTGTTTCATTCATCAGCTTCTTCTCTGTGTGTTGGTCACTGAGCAGGTTTGTGTAATTAAACACTGTTTAAAGTAGGGATGGCTCCTGACAGTCACTTCCTGTTTGTTTCTATACTTATCAACTGTCCAACATGTTTCAATAAGAATTTGTCTTATTTTGAAAACCTGAGGAGGACGAGTGCTCGGCCTCAGTCCACATGTTATTTACTGACACTTTCTTAGTGATCAGGAGCAGGTGAGTGCAGGTGAATGGAGTTGATGAGGTGGACGTGACTGACAGGCTGGGTGAGTGACAGATGACTGAGGGGCAGTGAGCAGAGCAGAACTGAGACAATTTAAATAAATAATGACTCAATAAGAAAGAAAGTCTGAAAAGTGAAGAAGGATTTAAGGACCTCAGAGTCTCCAGTCGACAGTTTGGACTCTCCAGTCCAGAACACAGCAGCTTCACTCCTGAATCCTGCAGCTTGTTGTAACTCAGATCCAGTTCTCTCAGATGTGAGGGGTCTGACTTCAGAGCTGAGGCCACGACTTCACAGTGAGTCTCTGAGAGTCGACACCAACTGAGTCTGTAATTAAAGAAAATATCTGTAAGAATTAAATCAGAAAACACAACATTCATAAAAAACGTGATCATGTGACCCTCACTCTGGTAAATCCCCTCTTTGTTAAAAACTCCTGAAGAGAATCCTTTCAGATTTGGTTCAAGCGTTCATTCAGACTAACAGAGGAATCATTAGAGTCAGGTGGTCAAAGGTCAACGGTCAAGGTCACACAACATTTTCATGGCCTCTTGAACATGATATCTCAAGTCTGTCTTCAGGGGATTTCTTCACATTTTGACTCAAAGACAAACTGATTAGATTTCAGTGGTCAAAGATCAAAGGTCACAGTGACCTCATATTGTTGTGAAGTCAACATGCATAGTTTCTTCTTCTTTCTGGTTTGACCAGAAAGAAGAAGAAACTATATTTCCTGCTTCTTCAGTTTCAAGGAACCGTCAGTGATTCTCATCCAAACACTGATTCAGTGATCGTCTCCTCACTCTGTGCTAGCTGTTTGATCATATATATAGATATAGATATAGATATATCTATATCTATATACACAGTATATACATCAATTGCCAATGATTTCACTCTCCACATCTGATCTAGTTGTTCTCATATGTACATGAGATAATAACTTTATCACACACACACACATACACACACACACACACACACACACACACACACACACACTTCACTGATTGAACATGTTATTGATCATGTCTGGACTCACAGAGCCTTCCTGCAGTTCCTCACAGCTGGGATCAGTCTCTGTCGACCCTGTTCTGATGTGTTGAACTTCTTCAGGTCCAACTCATCCAGAACCTCCTCTGACATCTGCAGCATGTAGGCCAGAGCTGAGCAGTGGATCCCAGAGAGTTTCTCCTTTGATCTGTTCTCTGACGTCAGGAACTGTTTCATCTGCTGATGAACTGAGTGGTCGTTCATCTCAGTCAGACAGTGGAAGATGTTGATGCTTCTGTCAGGAGAAATGTCATCACTCTTCATCTCCTTCAGGTTGTTGATGACTCTCTGGATGATCTCTGGATTGTTCTCTGTCCGACCCAGCAGGCCTCCTAAGACTCTCTGGCTGATCTCTGGATTGTTCTCTAGTTTCTTCTCTGGATTCTTCTCTGGATTGTTCTTTCTCCAACCCAGCAGGCCTCCAAAGACTCTCTGGATGATATCTGGATTGTTCTTTGGATTGTTCTCTGGATTCTTCTCTGGATTGTTCTTTCTCCGACCCAGCAGGCCTCCAAAGACTCTCTGGATGATATCTGGATTGTTCTTTGGATTGTTCTCTGGATTGTTCTCTGGATTGTTGTCTGTCCGACCCAGCAGGCCTCCTAAGACTCTCTGGTTGGACTCCAGACTGATGCCGTGAAGGAGGCGAACAAACAGGTCCAGATGACCATTTGTACTGGTGAGGGATTTCTCCATGGTTCTCTTCAGGAGGTCATCCAGGGAGAAGGTACTGTCTGGGTTCCCATATGTTCCTAAGAAGTTGTTGAGTTCTTCTGTGTTCCTCTCGGTGTAACAGTGGAACATGTAGACTGCAGCCAGAAACTCCTGAACGCTCAGATGAACAAAGCAGTAGACTGATTTCTTGAAGATCACACACTCTCTTCTGAAGATCTCAGTACAAACTCCTGAGTACACCGAGGCCTCTGTGACATTAAGACCACACCGCTCCAGGTCTTCTTGGTAGAACATGATGTTTCCTTCCTCCAGATGTTTAAGTGCCAGCCTCCCCAGCTTCAGGAGAACGTCCCTGTCAGCCTCCGTCAGCTGCTGTGGAGTCGTCTCATGTCCCTCACCGTACTTGATGTTCTTCCTCTTTGTCTGAACCAGCAGGAAGTGTGAGTACAGGTCAGTCAGGGTCTTGGGCAGCTCTCCTCTCTGGTCTGTGGTCAACATGTGCTCCAGAACTGTAGCACTGATCCAGCAGAAGACTGGGATTTGACACATGATGTGGAGGCTCCTGGACGTCTTGATGTGTGAGATGATTCTGCTGCACAGCTCTTCATCACTGAACCTCCTCCTGAAGTACTCCTCCTTCTGGACCTCAGTGAAGCCTCGTATTTCTGTGACCCTGTCAACACATGCAGGAGGGATCTGATTGGCCGCCGCAGGTCTGGAGGTTATCCAGACGAGAGCCGAGGGAAGCAGATTCCCCCGGATGAGGTTTGTCAGCAGCACGTTGACTGATGACCTCTGTGTGACCTCAGACACAAGCTCCCTGTGGTTGAAGTCCAGAGAAGGTCTGCTTTCATCCAGGCCGTCAAAGATGAACAAAGGTTTACAGACAGCGAGCGTCTCTGCCGTGAGCTTCTGTAACGCTGGATGGAAAACATGGAGCAGCGTGAGAAGACTGTGCTGCTGGTCCTTCACCAGGTTCAGCTCCCTGAACGAAAGCACAGCCAGCAGACCCACATCCTGGTTCTCTGAACCCTCTGCCCAGTCCAGAGTGAACTTCTGCACCGAGAAGGTTTTTCCAACGCCAGCGACGCCGTTGGTCAGGACGACTCTGATGCTGCTCTGCTGGTCAGTGGAGGCTTTAAAGATGTCGTGGACCTTGATGGGAGTGTCCTGGAGGATCTTCATCTTGGAAGCCGTCTCAAGCTGCCTCACCTCATGTTGAGTATTAACCTCTTCACTCTGTCCCTCTGTGATGTAGAGCTCAGTGTAGATCCTGTTGAGGAGGGTTCTACTTCCTGTTTCATCACTTCCTTCAGTCACATGTTCACATCTCCTCCTCACACTGAGCTTCTGTTCATCTGAAACCTCCTGCAGACCACGATCTGCTGAAAGACAAGAAACAATGTGAGAGACAGAGAATCTGAGAATCTGCTGATTGTTTTCATCAGATACAGAAAAACTACAGAAAATAAAAGCTTTTTAACTTTGTGCTTTTCTAACGATGTTAAATGTTGATGCTGTATGAAGGAACAAAATAAAACCACATGTGCTGTTGTCAGAAGTGAAGACATCAGCAGACACATGTACAGTGCTGCTCTGACCGGCTGTCTGACCTCCAGCTCCTGTTCTGGATCTTTGTCCACACTGGGGACAGGAGGAGTCTCCTGAAGAGCCAGACTGGTCCCAGTATGAGGTGATGCACTGTCTGCAGAACCAGTGTCCACAGCTGGTGGAGACTGGATCCTTCAGGACGTCCTGACACGAAGCACAGCAGGACGACTGCTCCTCCTCAGAAACATGACTCCTCTTCCTCTCCCTGTGAAGACATGTCCTGATAACTCACATGTCACAGTCACAGGTTGTCATCACTTCTGTCAAGGAGGTTTTGTGTTCACCCAGTATGTTTGTGTGTTTGTTGGTTCGTTAGTGGGATTATAAAAAACCACAGATTACCAGTAAACTTGGTGGAAGGTTGTGGTCTGTGAACCAGATCGGGGGGGAGGGGGGGGGGGGTCCTCTTTCCCAGACATGTTCAGAGGACTGATGTTTACCAGTGTGTGGAATTTGGTGCAGATCCAAATCCAAATGAGTCTCTAGTGGATTTCAAAGTGGTTTCATAAGGAGCGTGTTGGTTCTTGGTGGAGGTCTGAGCTCTTTGAGTGATTCTGAGAGATTAGTCACCAACTTCAATGAAGCTGTGTCCTAATGCAGGGGCCACACTAGAGGAAACTAGATCCTCTTCAGAGCAGGTCCCAGTAGAAACAGTCTCTTACTCTGTGTGTGAGGGTCCAGGTTCATTACTGAAGAGTGGAGGCTGACTCATGGACCAGTCACTCTTCAGAGACAGACAGCTGGACCCTGGAGACTCTGCTCTCAGTCTGTGGTCCTGACCTCTGCAAACACAAACATGTTTTATTCAGAACACATCATTCACTGGTTCATTCTGTGAGGATTCAGTTTGGAGCTTCACATGTTTGTAGCAGGTCTCTTACTTTGTGTGTGAGGGTCCAGGTTCTTTACTGAAGCATGGAGGCTCAAACATGGACCAGTCACTCTTCAGAGACACACAGCTGAACCCTGGAGACGCTGCTCTGTCCTCTTCCTCCTCATAACCACTCATCTTCAGTCTGAGAGGAAAAACACTGTGAGCTCAAACACACACAATGAAGCCAGGTAGTAAACTCAGTGTTTCTTCAAATAGAACAAACGCTCCTACACTGGGTCCCTGTTGTCACGTAACCTGAGACAGTTGTAGGTTTAATGTGTTGGACTCAGCCAATCACAGCGTCGAGTCAAACTGTTGATTCACTGACAGAAGTTCATCCTGAATCTTCTTCTCTCTAAAGTCCACAAGTAGAAAACTGAACCAGAGTCTGTGACAGTCAAATAATATGAATGAATAATATAAATGTAGCTGAACACTCACCAGCCTCAGACTTCACGTCTCCTCCGTCTGCTCCTTGAAGTTAGAACGAGTCTGAACACTTTAAATTTCACTGGAGGCTCCTCCCATTGAGAGGAAACTGCAGCGACAGAAATGATCTGACTGCGAATCTAAAAAGAGGCGACTATTAAAGGAGCAGGAATTCATCCCCAGAGGTTTGAATACCCTGACCCTCTTAACAACATTCACTGTGCTAAATACATATTATCACACTGCACCTTTGCACTTAATGTATTAGTTTAATTACAATTATATTTTCAACAGAATACTTAAACTTTTAATTTGATTTGTGTGGTTTGAATAAACATTTTAACTCTTGAGACATCTTCGTTTTTAGTTTTGTTCTGCATATAATATTATTATAATGCTTAACACACTTGAAAGTCATTGTTTATAAGCAGCATATTAACAATTAAAATCTGATTGTAATGTTTTCGTTTAGATTCCTGCCCTTTTATCTAAATTATAACTCGTGACAAATACTGTAGAATAATGTGCTGTTCAAATTCTCATTGAATGCTTATATAATGTTTTCGGTTTGTTCCAGGTTTGTGTGATAGTATTTGGAATTGTTCATAATTCCCTCCACCTTGACTATGGCTCTGGTTCCAGCTGAAGAGAAGCTGGGCTTAATAATTATACTAGGCTAAGAAAAGACTGTTTATTCGATTCCGGGGGAAGTTTATAAGTTTGATTTGTGTTGCTTTGATATTTTGGTTATAAGTTATTTTAAAGTTAATGTTTTGCTCTTCAAAGTCTTGCTGTACATGCAACGAGCTACTTCCTCTAACCTGACACCAACACACACACCCACACATCTCTCTGACACCGCCACCAGGGGGGTCCTTTATCTTTATAGTGGCCATTTTGAAAGCTCACTCACTCACGTAGACACACGCGCACACACACGCACACACACACACATACTACTCACATACACATCTTTATATAGTAAGGAAACCTTCAGTAGTTTGTGTTTTTATACTTTTAATTATCTTCATCGTAAATGTTTTTCTTCAACAAATGTTTTTCATTAATGTTGTGAGTTGTTGTAAGTGTGAATTTTTCCAACCTCTCTACTGTCACGAACTCTATATAGTGAGGATATGATGGATATAATTATATAGTGAGATGAGACGTCACGTACCTGCTGTGGTGAGAGTCCACATGAAGAGGATCAACACAACCAGAGACTTGAACACAGACATCTTTCTTTCATCCTGTGAGAACTGAATGTGGATCAATGGAAGAAGAGACGAGTTAACAGCTGGTTGGACTCATGACACCGAGTCAGAGCAGCTGAGGTTCAGACTCTGCAGAGATCAGACTGAGGACTCACACCTCGAAGTCCCGCAGTGAACATAATGCAAACCGAAAGTGAATCTGTAAAGCCCCCCACCACACACACACACATATGTGGAAGTGAAACCTGTGAAGCATTAACAAAACAAGAGTTTACTCACCGAACCACCTCCGTGTCTGTTACTGAAGAACAGACCTGAAACCTGGTGAACTCCTAATAACCGGAGCTAAAGTCCTGAAGACAAACGAACAGTAAACGAGTCAGAGCAGCTGAGGTTCAGACTCTGCAGAGATCAGACTGAGGACCACACCTCTAAGTCCTATTGTGAACATAATGCAAACCGAAAGTGAATCTGTAAAGTGCTTCCCCCCCTGTACTTCCTCTCTGTGGCTGCATCCTTTCAGCTCACACCAACCCGGGGCGAACAATTTAAACATCAAGAAATTTAGTACCATCGATTTATAACTAAACACATGATCGTCAGCTCGTCTCCTAAATAATCTCCATGAATATAAAATTAAACAAATGAAAGTGAGCTATTTCAGTTCTGGAACCAAGAACTTAATTCAAAATTAAAAAATATTACATATGAATGTGAACTAGTTCATTTTCATCTGCATGAACACAACTTTAAACTAGTTCATTTTAACACTGAGTATAACTATATACATTACTTTATACTTATAACTTTATATAATTTGTATTATCAAATTTATTTTGCGGCTCCAGATAAGTTATATTTGGGTGAAGAGGAGAAATGGCTCTTTTGATAGTAAAGGTTGCCGACCCCTGACCTAGACGCTCAAATTCACACCAAAGTTTGCAGGAAATTCAAAACAACAAAAATGAATTGTATTGTAGAGTAATTTGAAATGGACGTGGCCAAATGGCTCAACAGCGCCACCTAATGAAAAGCCCCTCAGTTAGCTTTCACCGATTTATATATAGTATTTTTTTTTTCTAGGAACAGTAAAACAACATTACTAAAACAAAAACGCAACAGGAAGTCGCCAATTTTTTACGTTACACATTCGATCAACTTTAAATGACGTCATCTCAACAACATGGAGATTCAAACTAGGTGGCGTTTGATAACACACCATCAAAACACAAGGTTGTCGCATCTGTGTGGTGTCGGGGGGGGGGTGTCATAGATTCCTCTGATGTCTTCGATGTGATTAGTGGGCGTGGTTCAGAGCCCCCCCCCCTCCCCTCTTAAAACATATGTAATCTGGATTGAAGTTAATGTTGGCTCATGTTATTAATATTCTAACCCAAATGAATTGGCTTCTCAAGGCTTCAACGTGCTCAACTTCTTACCAAAGTTTGCAGAAAATTAGAAAGTGGTGAAAATGTATGTTTTCCGGAGTATTTGGCAATGTGCGTGGCACAATGGCTCACCAGCGCCCCCTGGAACTCAGTCCCCAGGTTTCCCTTTGAACGATCTTCACAAAAATCATAGCCCAGGTGAATCGTGACCAGACAAACAAAGTCTCGAGGAGCATTATGAAAAACCCAACAGGAATACCGCCATTTTGCATTTAGTGGACATTTTTCAAATTTGTTTCATCACACAATGTGACCGTGGCGTGGCATTTAAGTTTGATGAGTCAAATCAAGATGATTGAGCTACACCTGCAATATTGATCACTAGAGGGCAGTGTATGACCACGTTTTGCACAGGGCACAAATCTTCTTCCCTAGGGCTGAAGAGCTCGTTCACACATAGTTGATATGTTGAAAACTCTATTAAACTTAATGTCTGTCAATTAATGTTGAGAGATAACTTTAGTTCATGATAAAGAGTAAAATGATCATTTTTAAAGTGTAGGTTACACAGTGTGACCGTGGTGTGACATTTTGATGATTCGCCAAAAAAGAGGGATTTATTATAACTCCTCTGTGCATTGTTCTATCAGCCTCAAACCTCATTCACACATTCACAGTCCCGCCCCGATCAGATCCATGCGTCAATATTCACTCATCAATACGCCACCTGCTAGCTACAGGAAGTGACGTGTTTTATACTTTGATGAACTGCTCCTGGCTGCTTAACAATATACAGCTGAACAGAGCTCAGTCAAGTCATGTGACCATGATCAGAATTGTGATGTTTTTTCAAACTGTGTAAACATTGATGTGCGACGAAGAATCAACCTTCGCCAAAGGACACGATGTTGTCATAACTCCACTGTGCATTGTCCTATCACCACCAAACATCTGTCTCATGATCAGAGTCCAAGCCTGAACACCTCTATGTATCAATATTTCCTCAGTGTCATAGCGCCACCAACTGATTCACCATGAAACAGGAAGTACTAGGTAAATCCACTCTGCATTATCCAACCAGCTCCGAACTTCTGACCTATGACCACAATCCTGACCTCAACAGCTCCATATATTCATATTAGTTCAGAGTCATAGCGCCACCTACTGATCAGTGTGAAAATTGATTTGTTGTAACATTGACACAAAATTTCTCACGACAGAAATGAACAACAGAAGAGATGTTTATCAACAGAACAAATTGATAAACCTTTAAATTAAGATTAAAGGTTTAAAATCAATGAAACCTTTTGATAAAAAGTGGTAAAAACAAAGTTCATGATAAAAAGCAAAGTTCAAATTAATTAATAGTAGTAAAAATAAGTTTTGAGCAGTTTGTTTCAAATCTTTAGTTCACAACACAAATCGACCATGAATAAAAACTGAGGCTGAATTTAAACAGAATCTTTATTGTTCTTAAACATCTGAATTTTCACTTTAAAACTTGGATTATTAGAACTGTTTATAAAACTCATTTAATTTTTGTCTTGTTTCTCCAAATGTTAAACAAACAGATTCACATTTATTTCTTCTTGTATTCAGGGAAGAATTTCTTCCATTTCATGTTCTGCAGAAAGAGAAGACAAGAGAAGTGAGGATATCAGAAGTTTCTGTTCCTAACACCATCAGCTCTGCTCCTTGTGGTCACTCAAACGTCTGACAGTCTCCTGATAGGACAAACTGCCCATAGGGATCCTGGGCGATGACAAAATGGCGGCACCGGTCGTGGCCCCTTCAGAGGAAAAGGCACAGTGAGAGGAATCACAGACAGTCGAGCAGCGATCACAGACGTGGTCTGTCTCACCTGTAGGACAAAAGGTAGCCCACGGCCTTTTCACTGAGGCGGACGAGGAAACAGCCCAGAGGTTTCTCTCTCAGGAGATCCTCTGCTTCCCTGACACAGCAACACATTACAGGCAAATTAAAATAACTCTCTTATCTCCCGTCGCCCGGTCCCACATCTTTATCTTCAGACTCACACTCATCACACGGGAAAAGAAAACAAGACACTTCATCAGGTCCGGTTCCATCCAGACTCATTAATCCTGAACTCAAACTGATTAACTACACATCTAGAAACACTGGAGTCAGTTTCCATTTGATCAGTTGGATCATAAAAGCACAATTCAACTTTTATTCCATCCGTGACCACAAGTATCATAGTTTTGCATTAATACTTATATAGTTTAGTTTTGAATATTTAAATGACCAAAGCTGTAGAACCAGAAATGTTGTGAGTAGATTAAAGAATAGAACAAAATAAAAGAAGAGAAACTGATGAATAAATCTATCAAATCTAAAAACCTCCTGTTGATGTCACAGATATCAACAGTTTGCTGCAGGAGTCTGTTAAAGGCTTAATTTGGGGGAGGAGGGGCCAAAAGGGCTCTTAGGTTAGTAAAGGTTTCCGACCCCTGGTTGAGATGAATCAATGATCACTGTAGGAGGACGAGGGCTGGAAGTAAAGGAGGAAATGATCCAGTGAAAGAGGATAAAAGAAAAGAGTGATTCTGTCTCCTGAAGGAAACAAGTGTTTCCACTGAGGGTGAAGTTCATGATCAGAGGAACAACATAAGATCTCAGGAAGTGTTGGAACAACCAGTGACCACACGGTAGAGCCAGAGGAGAAGACATAAAATAAGATAAGCTGCATTTATTAGTCCCAAACACATTCACAGACATGCACAGGCACACTCATGCAGGTAGGGAAATTTAACCTCTGCTTTTGACCCATCTGGTGCAGGACACACAGAGCAGTGAGCGACCATGTACGGCGCCCGGGGAGCAGATGTTGGGGGAGTAAGGTGCCTTGCTCAGGGGCACTAGACAGGGTAGGGATCAATCAGGTTCGTCTTTTTGTTGTTTCTCCGTGGAGTCGAACCAGAGACCTTTCATCTGGAGATTAATTTAGATTTTTAGATTTAAAGTCTTTTCATCCCCTGATGAGTAAAATCCTAAATTTGTCATACAGAAAGATGCCACACAGATTAATAAAAATACATTTTAATAAAACATTAAATGTGCCACAACAGTCGATAAAGTAAAGTTTAAAAAAAAGTACCAGATATACAATACTAATCTGTACATTCTTTCCTGTGCTTTAAATGATTAAAAATCAGCTTTAACCTGGATCAGGTTTTGTGAGTCTCCTGAACAGATCAGTTCAGGATGTTTCATTCAGGTGCTGCTGGTTTTCAAGTCTCTGCCGGATGTTGTCCAGAGTTAAAACAGACTTAAAGCAACACTATGTCTCCACCTCAAACCAGCAGCTGGATTCAAATGGGTTTGATGGTTCAGTGACTGAAGCTTCTTGGTCTTTCACAGAAGAAGAAGGCAGCTCTGGAATCTCCTCGTCTTTCCAAGTTGACGTCTTCATCTTCTACGTGGTCGGCTCCTCTTCTTCATCTAGAGATATTTGTTTTCTTTCTCTCTTAATCTTATTGAATCCATTGAACTTCTTTTTTTATATCATGCATTTATTTGTTCTTTTGCTTTTGCTCCACGAACCTGAAACAAACATCTCCTCTAGGAAACGACATTTAGATTTAGATTTAGATTTAGCATTTAGATTTAACATTTAACATTTAACATTTAAGTGTAACATTTAACATTTGGATTGAAATATTTAGTTGACAAAGTTGACAAATATTGTTGTAAATGTGCAAAAAAGTGACTCTCAAAAATTCACACCAGTTTTTTAAACATGGTTTGAAGCTAAATGTGACAAGGTTTTTTTTGCTGTTATTTTCAGCGTGAGCTGCTTTACAAACGGCACCCCATATTAAAACAGCACCTTTTTACCCTGTCTAAAACAGCCCTCCTCAGATTGAACTGTTTTGAGTGCCAGTTAAATGTCTGAGGGGTAGCAGCAGCGAGCTAAAGCATTTGACAAAAATACAAATGTTTTTATATCATGCATTTCTTTGTTCTTTTGCTTTTGCTCCACGAACCTGAAACAAACATCTCCTCTAGGAAACGACAGAAATAACAGATGAAATTATCAGAGACGTTCACAGACACATCTGCTTCATGTTGCTGATATAGAAACTTTCATTTTACAGAATGAACCATACTAATAGATGTTACATTTGACAAAAATACAAATGTTTTCATTAAAGTTCCTTGTATTTGTGTTATTAATAATACAGTTCAAGTGAAACTGTAAAATATCAAGTCACTGTCTAAAGGCGACAACGACCTGAAAACTTTGATTCATCGTTAAAATCAGACAAAAGACAAAAAGTGTGTTAGTTCCTGTATTTCCACCGAAGCTGCGTCGCGTGAACTTTTATATCAGAGTTCAACAACTAAACTACACTCACCTGAACATGAATAAAACTCAGCATCAATCAATGATTCAACGTGAGACATCTTTAAACTGTTATTATCTCTAAATCGTCCTTGCACCCCCACTCTCCAACTCGTCTCTTAAAGACAGAAATCAGACGGAGACACTTTCCCGTCCTCATTTCCACACTAAGTCTTGTGATGTCCTGTAGTTTTCTCTTTGTCAATCATCAGATAAAAACTATTTTCACTCCTCTGCTGCTGAAGCCTCAAAACTCTTTAAGAACAAATAACACAAATTAATATTCTCATTTCAGAAATGGTCGTAAGTTACTCTGCTCCATTTACCTCAAACATGCGTTGAGGGAGAGAAAGAGGTTAAACTAACCTGAACCTGAGATAAACACAAACTTAAACTAAACTTAAACTAATCTTAAACTAAACTAAACTAAACCTGAAACTACGCAGTGAATGAACCTCAGAGCTTCCACATCTGCTGGACAGATGTTAGAGCAGCGTGTTCATGAACATGGCGTCACAGTCACATGTTACACTGACACACGTGTGTTGAGGATCCTCACAAAGTCACATGATGACCTCTCCACACAGTGAGAACTGGAGCCTGTCAGGAACTGACTCTGTCAAACATTTCTGATCCTGAAGTAACAAAGAACTGAGACGGGCTTGAACAGGAAGTGACATCATCATGTTGAGACAAGTGTCTCCACAAAATAACACAACTGTTCAACACAACAGGCCAAACATGTCCACTGTCTTCAGGAC
The DNA here is from genome assembly GCF_947347685.1 of Pleuronectes platessa. Taxonomy (NCBI): domain Eukaryota; kingdom Metazoa; phylum Chordata; class Actinopteri; order Pleuronectiformes; family Pleuronectidae; genus Pleuronectes; species Pleuronectes platessa. Next base: position 33,075,238 of record NC_070626.1, read on the forward strand.
ATCATCTCTCAGACACTTTCTGTCCCTTGTCTCTGCTGGGAACCTCCCATCGTCAATTATTTCCCAGCATGCTGCTGTTCCCAGAGGCTGCTACAGTCTCCCCCTGGTGGTTGTTCTGAGGTGGTGGTCGAGAACGTACAACAAGAATCTTCATCTACGTTTGTATAAAACGTCCTCGGGTCAGTTTTCTATTAAATATGGTAAAATGTTTATGAAACAGTTTCCTCAGAGACTTAAAGATGCTCTGCTCTTCATCGACTCTTCTTCATTCTGTAAATGTCTCATTCACTTTTCTTCTGCTGGTTTCCATTATGTCAAACTGGTGATTTTGTTCTTGTACCTGCACCAAGGACGAGATGTTTCCACCAGTTTGTTTGAAGAGGAAAGAGAAGCTGAGTCATGATTCCAGTGAAGTCGGTGGAAGGATGTTTATTGAGCATTAAAGCAGAGACAAGTAGAAACAGAACTTTTCTCTCTGAGATGTTTTTCTTCTCGTTACATCTGGTTTGTCACAGAGGAAATGATCCATGTGTTTGACTCATAGACTGAATATAAAGGCTTTGACTGGGATGTGCTGCTGTTATACTGCAGCGCCACCTGTGGGTCGAAAGTAGAAAAGCCACCACCGCTCTGCACCTGATGCAGAAATGAAAACGTCCCATTTTTAAGTCCAGAGTTTTGATCTTTTGTGTCAAAGACAAAACTCTGATTTTAAACTCAAAGTGATTTCAATGTGTTGAACTTTGTGTTGAACTAAATCAATTTGTGACGTGAATCCAGGAACTTTAAGATCATAAACAAACATATACACAGAATGTGGTTCTACACACATGGAGACACACTGAGGGACAAAGGTGGACAATAATAAAGACAAACTTAAACACACTGTATGTGACTCTTTATAGAGGGTTTATATATTCTGCTTGTGTTGTGTCATTTCCAGTGTTGGGAGTAACGCTCTACAAAGTAACGCGTTACTGTAATTCCACTACTTTTAGCGGTAACGAGCATGTACAGAATTTTTTTTTTTAAATCAAGTACCGCCGTTACAATTTCTGAAATTTAAATGAGTTCGTAACTCGCGTTTCTCTTTTTTGTGAAAACTGAACACTTGAAGACAAGAAGACAAGTGAAGCAGATCCCCCGAAAGATGGTCGAGACTTAAACTGATGTTCTGGTCGTTTATTTGAGCCGTCCTTGTAACGCCGTACACCTTAATACAACTTTGAACAACTTAGAAACACCTTAAAACACCACGTTTCATGAAGCACCTCATTGTATTAGTTCTGGCACGTCCTCTCTCTTTCCTAAGCATCCCTGCTTTCATTATTTCAAATGTCAAGATGAATTTCCAACACACACTTTTCTCCGAATTGTATTTTGCAGTCAGATTGACACCTTCTTTCTGTGGTCGTGCTCTGGGCCTGACCCTGCGTGTGAGTCAAAAAGATTTACATCATTCCAAATATAAGACACAGTTGTAGCATTATTGATTATATAGACTATACAGCTAATATTTATTCACAGGATATAGGTACAATATAGTCACAAGATACAGAGAAACATAGATATCTCAACAAGGGTCGCTAAAAACATAAACCTTTTCCGTAGCGCCGTTGTCGTCATCACAGGATGTCCGCGACTCTACCGGAACCGTTTCAAAATAAAATCATGTAACATTTTCACAATAAAATAACAGAAACTAACTTAAAAGTTACTTTTCCTAGTAACTAATTACTTTTGATATACAGTAACTGGTGAAGTAATTCAATTACTTTTAAAAGAAGTAACTGGTAACAGTAACTAAGTACCAATTTTCAGTAACTTGCCCAACACTGTTCATTTCAATAAACACATTTTGTGTGGAGGGCCATCTAGTGGTGAAGTTGCATATTACAACCACCTCCTCTGATTCCTCTGGAGCTCTGTCTCCACTCTGCCTCCCAGTAACAAGGCCCAGTCAGAGCCGCTCTACACACAAGCTGCTGCTGATTCAGCCTCTGGATCGTCAGGACACAGCTCAGCCTCCGTCCACACACACTGTCCTCTTCACACTGTCCTCTTCACACTCACCTCCACCTGTTGAGAGAAGAAGACATCAGTGTCACAGAGACTCTCTTCATCAGCTGTGAGTCAGTGATGCAGCTCATCCAGTAGAAAGAGCAGCAGGGACTTCAGTCCTGTTCAGAGGTGGAGCAGCTTCCTCTCTGCTTCATGTTCACGTGTTGGAATGAACACGCTAAGAGCTCAGTGTGTGTCCTCTGCATGTCAAAGTGCAGAGTGGACACCTGAGAGGTGGATTTACTGCTGTTACAGGTGAAGCCATGTTTCACTGTGTGTTGATGAACATCTGCTTCTGACAAACTGGGACCAGAGGAGACAGATGGACCTCAGCAGAGGTTCTGCTCTGTATAAAGAGCTCCTGGTTACCATGTGATGAGGAGAGGCTTCAGTCCCACTGATCTCAGAGCTGTGACAAAGATCCACCTGATCAGTTCTTCACTGATGAAGTGAGAGGACAAACTGTCTCAGATCAGATGAAGACGACACCGTCTCTGTCCCTCGTGTGAGGCTGTCAGCTGTGGTCCAGCTTCACTTCCTGTTCACATGAAAACAACAACAACTGTCGTCTTCACGTCAACTCAATCACATGATCCCAAGCAGCTTGTGGCTCGTCTGATTGGCCGACTGTTGTCTCTCTGTGTCTCTGTCCAATCCTGACGTCTGTCCTCATTGTCCTCTCACAGCTTCACTGAGGAAACACTGAGGCCTGAACTACGAAGACACTTCAACATGTCCAGGAGATCTTTCTGAGATCAGCTCAACTGAACCTGACAGACACAGTCAGGCTAAGTGGTCACATGACGCTGGTTATCAACTCGTTAAGTTAACTCAGGTTTTCCTCATCAAGATCTGAGCGTGCACATAAAAGAGGCGGGGTTTACTGTGTATGACCAATCACAGACTTGGACAGTTTGACTGACAGCAGAGCCTCATATTTCACAACCAGGATCAAACTGTTCTATAATAAAAATCTGAGGAAAAAAAACACATGATCCAGAATAAAAGAAACTCAGTCACAGCTGCTAAATGCAGGAAGAACAGCTGGTAAAACATCTGGATCGTGTCAATGTGTAAGTTACAGCGCCCCCTGTTGGCGTCTGGTAAAAATATATTACTTGACCATGATATAATAACGTGAGTGAACGAGATAAATAAATCGAGGCCACGAGATCTGAATCTGTTGTTTACTAACAAGACGAGTGGAAGAGAAGAAGACACACACTGTCCCACTGTCTCTGAGGACACACACTGTCTCACTGACTGAGGACACACACTGACTCTGAGGACACACTGTATCTGAGGACACACACTGACGCTGAGGACTGACACTGAGGACACAGACTGTCTCACTGTCTCTGAGCACACTCGCTGACTCTGAGGACACACACTGTAACTGAGGACACATCTCTCTCACTGTCTCAGAGGACACAAACTGTCTCATTGACTCTGAGGACACACACTGTCTCTGAGGACACACACATGGACCTGTCTCCAGGAAGCTGACTGAGGTCATCTGGTGTTTTGGGGACAGGATGAGTCTGGAGACATTGAGATGTTCTGGGTGAGTTAGAGATCAACTGAACCAACCAGACGTTGATTTAAACTTCCCTTATCCGTCCCTTTAAGGAGAGTGAGCACCACACAACAGTGTAGAGTCACTGTGGTCAGTGGGCGGAGCTTCTATACTGGTTGATCTCCAACTTAACCTGGAGCAGGTTAGACCTTCATCAGAAGTTACCATGGTGATTGACCTGGTTAAGAAGTGGACGAGCTTCGTAGAACTGAAAAAACTAAACCTGAAGTTAACCTGATAACCACAAATCCTGCTTGGTAGCACAGACCCTGGATCTGTGATACTGACTGTGTTTAGTAACATACTGATGAAAGCAGCGTGGACTGACTCCAACCATCTACTGACCTCAGAGTCTCCAGTCGACAGGTTGAACTCTGCTGAAGACCAAGCAGCTCCTTCACTCCTGAGTACTTCAGGTTGTTGTATCTCAGATCCAGTTCTCTCAGATGAGAGGGGTTTGACCTCAGAGCTGAAGCCAGAGAAGAACAGCTGATCTCTGACAGACTGCAGCCCTCCAACCTGGATAAAGAATAAAACTTAACTATAAATTAAACTGAGTTCATGTGTGAAAATAACAGACACATATTCATGTCAGCACAGACTCATAACATGGAAGATAAATATGAAATCAGACATGTTGGACTAAAATCGAGTCCTGATTCAGTACAAATAGATTATTTGGACCCGGTCTCTGTCCTGCAGATCAGTTTAGGAAATCCAGAACTAAACTCAGTGTTTTAACAAGTAGCTGAATATTTAAAATGTCACAGATTAATTAATGAATGAATTCAGGTTATTTATGAAGAAGAATTATGTTAAATTAAAATTTAGTTTGATAAATTGTGTATAAATGGTGTATTATAGATATGAGATCTATAAAAGTCAGTCAGTGAACTGACCTCAGAGTCTCCAGTCGACAGGTTGGACTCTGTAGAAAACCACACAGCTCCTTCACTCCTGAGTCCTGCAGGTTGTTGTTTAGACTCAGTTCCAGTTTTCTCAGATGAGAGGGGTTTGACCTCAGAGCTGAAGCCAGAGAAGAACATCTGATCTCTGACAGACTGCAGCTCCACAACCTGGATAAAGAAATATGAATATTAGAATGTGTCCTCCTGTTGTTGTGGATCGTCATCATGTCAACACAGACTCTCAACATGCTGCTGACCTCAGTCCAGTCTGTGACCTGAAGATAAATATCAGATCAGACATGTTGGAGCATTGTTTCATTCATCAGCTTCTTCTCTGTGTGTTGGTCTCTGAGCAGGTTTGTGTAATTAAACACTGTTTAAAGTAGGGTTAGGGTTAGGGTTCTGACAGTCACTTCCTGTTTGTTTTCTTTACTTATCAACTGTCCAACGTGTTTCAATCAGAATGTGTCTTATTTTGAAAACCTGAGGAGGACGAGTGCTCGGCCTCAGTCCACATGTTATTTACTGACACTTTCTTAGTGATCAGGAGCAGGTGAGTGCAGGTGAATGGAGTTGATGAGGTGGACGTGACTGACAGGCTGGGTGAGTGACAGATGACTGAGGGACAGTGAGCAGAGCAGAACTGAGACAATTTAAATAAATAATGACCCAATAAGAAAGAAAGTCTGAAAAGTGAAGAAGGATTTAAGGACCTCAGAGTCTCCAGTCGACAGTTTAGACTCTCCAGTCCAGAACACAGCAGCTTCACTTCTGAGTCCAGCAGCTCGTTCTTACTCAGATTCACTTCTCTCAGATGTGAGGGGTCTGACTTCAGAGCTGAGGCCACAACTTCACAGTGAGTCTCTGAGAGTCGACAACCATGGAGTCTGTAATTATAGAAAATATCTGTTAGAATAAAATTAGAAAACACAACATTCATACAAAATGTGATCAGGTGACCCTCACCCTGATAAATCCCCTTTTTGCCTCATGAACATGTTAAAAACTCCTGAAGAGAATCCTTTCAGATTTGGTTCAAGCGTTCATTCAGACCGACAGAGGAACTCATTTGATTCAGGTGGTCAAAGGTCAAGGTCACAAAGCATGTTCATTTAGACTGACAGAGGAACTCATTAGATTCAGCTGGTCAAAGATCAAAGGTCAAGGACACACAACATGTTCATTCAGACTGACAGAGGAACTCATTAGATTCAGCTGGTCAAAGATCAAAGGTCAAGGTCACACAACATGTTCATTTAGACTGACAGAGGAACTCATTAGATTCAGCTGGTCAAAGATCAGAGGTCAAGGTCACACAGCATGTTCATTTAGACAAACTCATAGATTCAGGTGGTCAAAGGTCAAAGGTCAAGGTCACACAACACGTTCATTTAGACTGACAGAGGAACTCATTAGATTCAGCTGGTCAAAGATCAAAGGTCAAGGTCACACAACATGTTCATTTAGACTGACAGAGGAGCTCATTAGATTCAGCTGGTCAAAGATCAAAGATCAAGGTCACACAGCATGTTCATTTAGACTGACAGAGGAACTCATTAGATTCAGCTGGTCAAAGATCAAAGGTCAAGGTCACACAGCATGTTCATTTAGACTGACAGAGGAACTCATTAGATTCAGGTGGTCAAAGGGCAAAGGTCAAGGTCACACAACATGTTCATTTAGACTGACAGAGGAACTCATTAGATTCAGCTGGTCAAAGATCAAAGGTCAAGGTCACACAACATGTTCATTCAGACTGACAGAGGAACTCATTAGATTCAGCTGGTCAAAGATCAAAGGTCAAGGTCACACAACATGTTCATTCAGACTGACAGAGGAACTCATTAGATTCAGGTGGTCAAAGGGCAAAGGTCAAGGTCACACAACATGTTCATTTAGACTGACAGAGGAACTCATTAGATTCAGGTGGTCAAAGATCAAAGGTCAAGGTCACACAACATGTTCATTTATACTGACAGAGGAACTCATTAGATTCAGGTGGTCAAAGGTCAAGGTCACACAACATGTTCATTCAGACTGACAGAGGAACTCATTAGATTCAGCTGGTCAAAGATCAAAGGTCAAGGTCACACAACATGTTCATTTAGACTGACAGTAGAACTCATTAGATTCAGGTGGTCAAAGGTCAAGGTCACACAACATGTTCATTTAGACCAGACCTGGGCATTGTACGGCCCCCTTTGGCTGTCTGTGACTGGCCCGCGTGAGGTCAACGGAATATTAGGAATCACACGTAAATAAGTGAACATCATGCAAAGAATACAACAACATTTCTTTTATTTTGAAGGTGCCTTTTTTTAACATTTACCTGACGTACATCCTGAATGCCGCGAGCGGATGGTGTGTTGGCGAACGGAGTTAACAAGAGATGTGAGTTAACAATAGTCCGCAAAAATGTCAGCCCACGTTAAGACAAGAAAGATAGAGTTTTTAACGAGACATGGACTGCTCAGTATTTTACTGAAGTCAAAGGGAAAGCCGTGTGCCTAGTTTGTGGAGAAAAGATCGCTGTTTTTAAGGATTCATATTTGAATCGCCATTACGAGACAAAGCACGGAGAGACTTTTACGGTCGAAACGTAACGAGAAGGATCGAGGACATCGCGGGAAATCTCGAGCTTCAGCTGCTAAAGAAAGTAGTCGATTTTGACTTTTTCTCCTTGGCTCTGGATGAGGGCTGTGATGTCCGCGACACAGCCCAGTTCCTCATCTTTGTACGTGGGATAACGAAAGACTTTGCGATTACTGAGGAGCTGGCAGCTATGCGGTCAATAAAAGGGACGACGACTGGGAGTGATGTGTTCACGGAGGTAACTGCATGCTGGGACAAGCTGGGACTCAAATGGGACAAACTGGCAGGTGTTACGACCGATTGTTGTCAAAATCTGACGGGGAAAAGTTTCGGACTTTTGAAGCGGATGCAAAATAACTGAGGGAAATTAACCCAGATATTAAATTGCTATTTTTGCATTGTATTCAGGTTTCCTAAGGTCATGAAAAACCTGTAAAAGTCATGGAATTGTTAAATGTTTCCAGTCCTGGAAAAGTGCTTGGAAAAAAATTCAATCTCAAAAGTTTTGGAGAAGTCATGGAAATTTGTTATATTCATATTTTCATGTCGTTCATTTAAGCTGAGTTTTAATTAATTCAAATCCTTTTAAAAGAAATACGCTCAAATTATAAGCAGGTATACTATCTCATACTAATTGAAAAGTTCGGTGGGGAAGCATCTTGCTGTTGCTGTTGATGTCTGCATTAATGAATGAGCTAAATACCAAACTGCAAGGCAAGGGCCTATTTGCACATGAAATGTACAGCCTGGTGAGACTTTCATGAGAAAGTTTCAGTTTCTTTCAAGCCAGCTGGAGGGTAACTTTCTCAACCACATGCCATCACTGAAAGAAGCCCCATCATCAGTTGATCACCTCCGCAGGTACACTGCTGGCAGAGCACTTTAAGTCAGCATCACTGCTGGAGTTTTATTCTTCTCTCACAGAGGAGAACTTTTCATACGTGAGGAGGCAAGCTCAGAAGATGTTAGTTCTCCTTGGATCTACTGACATATGTGAACAAACATTTTCTGTGATGAAGTTTAACAAATCCAGATACAGATCCTCTCTCACTGATGATCACCTGTCAGCTGTCCTTCGCATATCCACCTCAGATATTCAACCTGACTTCAGTGCACTTGTTCATACCACAGACTAGATTTCTCTCACTTAACAAGAAAAAAAACAACAACCAACAAATGGGGTGATTAGACTATATGCAAATAGTAATAGCACTTTGTATACAGTTAATTTAAAGCTGATCTTTGGAATACGGCATAACATTTTCATTTTTTGTTCACAACTGTTCTTGTAAATGTTGATTAAAGTGTGATATATTGTTGGCATTATTACTTTGCCTGCCTCACTTTTTCATTGCCTAACCATAACATTTACTCTTACCTGTAGAAGCTTATCAAATTAATATGAGTAGAATTGAGTTCAGCTTATTGGTCGGGCCCTCCACAACTGTCCATATTTCTCATGTGGCCCCTCGGGAAAATTAATTGCCCACCCCTGATTTAGACTGACAGAGGAACTCATTAGATTCAGGTGGTCAAAGGTCAAAGGACAAGGTCACACAACACGGTCATTCAGTCTCAAGTCTGTCTTTAGGGGATTTCTTCCCTTTTTGACCAGTTGGACAAGATTAGATTTCAGTGGTCAAAGGTCACAGTGACCTCATATTATTGTGAGTGCGACATGTCAGGAACCTGGAGGGACGGACACTGCACTGGTTGGTGGTGGAGGACAAACACAGGGTGGGAACTCGCAAACACACACCCATACCCATACCCTTACACACACACACACACACACAAACACAAATATAAATTCATATTTACAGCATCTGTTCAATCTTTATCTTTTCAGTTCAACATTGTTGTTTTTTGCAAAGGCTTTGACTAGAATATTGTCATAAATATGAATATTAACTTGTATATAAGTACATATTGAACATTAGTTCTCCAGCTGTCAGTCTCTCACTTCCATTGTATGTGATAAGGACTGAACTCTGTGTCAGTAGGAGTGAGACATGGGACCTCAGGAGGCCTCAAGTAGTTTGGATGCAAATTTCAGTCATCACTCGATTTTTCAGCCAGTTGCAGCCATTTTCATTAGGGTTCTTTGTATTTGTGTTATTAATAATACAGTTCATGGTTTAACTGTAAAATATCAAGTCTCAGTTTTATTTCTTTGCCGTAAGTGTTTGATAACGACATCTTAGGAATCATTGTCAAATCTTTTTCATAATTTTATGTGTCTGCTGATGCAGCTGAGATGAAGCTGTTAGAGCAACGTGACAAGAATAAAGTAGTTTACAGCATCTCCATGACAACAGGGTTATTCTTAAGAGCAGAATATTGTAATTATCAGTTCAGAATAAACTGTAAACTTACTTTATCGTGTCTGGAGCATTTGATCGTGCATTGTACCTTTCGAGTTTGTTCTTTTTTCTCTGAGTTCAAAAGAAATAATCATTAGAACAAACAACACATAACTAATAATTAGCAGAATTATTGTAAGTATTCATATTTACCTTTAATCTTCTATAGTAGTAGAATCCTGCTCCAGCTCCGAATGCTGCACACACAACGAGGACTCCGACCACAATTCCTGCAACTGGAACTGAAACACATGTAATTCAGAGAGTAGAACTGTAGCATCAACAAAGTGCAGTGATGTGTCTTCAGTGTAAAGTGTAGTGTGTGTGTGTGTGTGTGTGTGTGTGTGTGTGTGTGTGTGTGTGTGTGTGTGTGTGTGTCCTCCTGGTTCCTGTGTGTTCTCCTGACAACATGTGGACATGATGCTCCTGAGGAGCTAGAGGACGGAGCCCTGGGGGATCTGCTCCACCAGGAGGAACCAGGACTCACTGCACCAGCCTCAGGTCTGACAGTCGCTCTGAGGATTTCATCATCAGTTCTGGTCTCATGGGATCTTACCTTCCTCTATCGTCACGTAGCTGTTGATGAAGAGCGTCTCCTCTTCACTACTGAGTTCACAGGTGAACGTTCCCTGGTGATCTGAAGATAAGTGGTGCAGCGTGAGGCTGCCTGACGCTGACACATCCTCCACCTGCTGCCTCCACTGCTCTGAGACCCTGGGGGGGCCGTCCACCCCGGTCTGGTTCACAATGATCTGCCTGTGGTTGAACTTCCACAGCAGGTGTGTCGGGGGTTTGGTGTTTGGAGCAGTGCAGTGGATTGTTGTTGTTGTTTCACTCGGTGACACATGGACGAGAGCTGAAAAGAAAAGAGATCAAATAATATCACCGTGGTCAGAATGTGGTTTCAGGCTCTGATGAGACTTTCTGAACATGTTCTATCATCAGAATGATTCATGTGGAGGAGGGTGTGGCCTTGGAATGATGAACTGAACTAGAAGGTCACTCAGTGGAGCTGATATCTCCTCCAGGGACCAACAGTCACTTCAAGCTGCTCCACATCTCACACACATCAGTCCTCTCAGGGAAAATGTCCAGAAAGGTCCAAAGTTAAAGAAAGAAAACTAATGGATCTGTTCAATGCTCCATTTGTTTGTTGAGCTTTAAGCAACATTACACAACAACTACTGGACAGATTCCATGAACCTTGGCAGGAAGGTGTGTTACGGGTCAGGCTCAGAGAAGAACTCATCACATGTTTGTGTGGATCCAGGATCTGTTGTTTTTCACATTAACATTGTGAGAGAGGACGTTTTTCAACATTTTCATTGATTTCCCTGCGAATAACTGATGAAGATGAAGAAACAATCTGACAAATTTAGAGGACTGATATTTATGAGTGTGTGAAATTTGGTGCAGATCTTGGGCCTGGTGAATTTCAATGTGGTTTCATGAGGAGACTGTTGGGCCTTGTGGAGGTCTGAGCTCTACTGAGTGACCTGTGGCCCACGTTCCATCCTCACAACTAGTTCAGTGGAAATCTGTTCAGCAGACAAACAAAGAAACAAAGTAAAGATTGAGAATCAGCATTGATATAAAATGTAAGTTATCTGTAGGAGCAGATATGAATATGCAGCAGTAGGTGAAACAAGCAAAGGTTCAGTTCCATAGAGCAGATTCAACGTACTGGGTTGATACCACAGCGCGCTCCTCCTCCCACTGCGAGTGCTGATGCTGCAGATCAGAACAGAGTCTCTGTCTGACAGTGTCACTGTGCTGCTGATCTCATAGAGCTGCTGCTCCGTCTCCTTCACTGAGGTTTGGTTCTGAAGGTCCACGGTGGACGGAGGCCTGGTGGACCAGGTGAGCTGCGGCTCGGGGTAGATCCCCTCTGAGCGGCAGGTGAAGCTGTCCTCCACCTGCTCAATGTCCACCTGACGCACCGGAGCTGCAAGACAACATTTATCTTTTAGAACTCATTGATCATCTTTGCCTCGTGCACCGTGGAGCTCTTCATTACTTTTACATATTGTGCTTATTATTTAAAGGACCCATCGTATGCCCATTTCACCACAGTAGATATGATAACATATTTTGGTCAAAATATCACAGGCCTCATTTAAAACAGCACCTTTTTACCCTGTCTAAAACAGCCCTCCTCAGATTGACCTGTTTTGAGTGCCCCGCCCCCCCCCCCCCCCCTCACCCCTCCTAAACGAGATACAAGTGCCCAGATTTTTAGCTATCCATTACCTCTGTAGAAATATGGCTACTGGAGACGAAGATACAATCTTGCAACCATATCTTTTTGAACCAGAGTCAGGTGGAGTCAGCTGAAGCCTGGCTGCGAGAGCCGCAGCTCCCCAGCACAGCCCTGCAGTGGGAGCAGTGGGAGCAGTGGGAGCTGGAGCTGGAGCTGGAGCTGGCGCAGCAGCAGCATCCTTCCACACTGTGGAGTCAACGTTTAGAGGTGTCCCGGGGGTCTCCGCCACAACGATCGGCATGTTTATGCGGCCACTTACATGTCTGACGGGTAGCAGCAGTGAGCTAACGCTAGCTCGCTAACGAGCTCTGTCGGAACCGTCTCCCCGGAGTGAGGGTGGAGCGCGTTAGCTCGTTTTAGCTGGCGAGCTAACGCTAGCCGGGGAGACGGAGCCGTCTCTCCCCGTTGCCGGTGAGATGGTGGAGGGGGGTGTTCCAAGGCCATGTAGCGAGACTATGACGTATTTTTCGGTCGTAATCCCAATCGACGCACTCTAGCGTATTGTTTCTGACATACTAGGAACCACAACAAATCGCGGTAGTTGTTTTTTTCCAGAGTTTTTGGGACGGTTGACATGCCAGATACCAAACTAACGTGTAGAAGCTCTACGAAAGGAGCTGCGTTTGAAGACCGAGCTCCAACGAGTGGATCCGTCGCCGTCCAACCTGTCCCATGATGCATTGCACTTCAGTGACTAACCATTTTTCAAAGAGGTAATGGTGCCGGCAAGCAGTGAGACGTCCAATGCTTCAGTATCAGCTTCAACTCAACCCAACAGTTCACATGTTAAACAAGGGAACAGCAACAAGAGACAAATATCATCTCTAGTATTTGTGTTGTGTTTTCACTGTGAGTTTCTTTACCATCTGCTCTCAGGTTGATAAATGACGCCTTGCTGACTCCAGTGATGGTGCTGGTGAAGCACTCGTATTGGCCCTGGTCCTGAAGCTGCAGCCCCGTCAGCCTCATTGAGGCGTTTCCTCTGGAGATCTGATCTGTGAACAGCGATGTCCGGTTTGTGAAGCGCTCGCTCTGGAGATCAAACTGGTCTCTGTCCCTGTAGTAGGAGTGGACACGAGTGTTTTCTGGTTCCACCTGCATCCAGTGGATGACTGGGTCTGGACCAGGCTGAAAGCTGCAGGGTAAGATGCAGCTCTCCTCTAGAACACAGGAAACCTCGTCTGTGAGACACCGGGTACAAAAACAACCAGTTCAGGATCAACTGTGATGAATAGAAGCTTTTTTTAAAGAGCAATTAGAGCATTTGCTCACAGACGGATTGTGAATGTAAATATCCTGATGGAACTGTCTGTCTGTTTGGCTGTTGACAGTTAACATACAGTAGTTTCATCTGAGCTGCTTTCACAGAAACAACCTCCTGCCACACGAGGCAGTCAAATGTGTAACGTACATTTACTGTCAAACCAAAAATATGAACTAAAAGAGGCTCAGATTCACACCAAGTTGGAAAAGTTCTGTGATGATCACAGAAATGTTCATTAAGAAAATTTACTTTGAGATTCAGCAACATCTGAACATTTGTTACGGTGAGAAGAATTTAGGATCTGGAAATTTAGACGTACAGAAAGATTTATTTTTGAATCCTTTGTGTGTGTGTGTGTGTGTGTGTGTGTGTGTGTGTGTGTGTGTACACAAAATAACACACGCGCACACCCACTTTCAAAAGAAACCCTCTGTATGGACCTCTGGTATAAACACAGCTCAGCTGCAGAACCGGTTCATCATCACCCAGTGTGAATGTAAGCTAATTTATTAAGTTGCCTTATTGTGAAGGTTTGGTCGGTGAATTTGTGTTTCCTGTCATATTAAGCAGTGTACCGTATGGGACCTTTATTGTGAAGGGTCACCAGCGGAAGTGGTTGTTGTTTTAATTGAGCTTTGACTTGACGTACAACAGGTCTCCTGGTTGAAGTCCACATTGTTCAGTTCTTGTTTTACTGTGAAGTCTTTGGCGAGGGCGATGAACTGTGTGTGACACATCTTTTTATAGTAAGGAAACCTTCAGTAGTTTGTGATTTTATACTTTTATTATCTTCATAGTAAATGTTTTTCTTCAACAAATGTTTTTCATTAATGTTGTGAGTTGTTGTAAGTGTGAATTTTTCCAACCTCTCTACTGTCACGAACTCTATATAGTGAGGATATGATTGATATAATTATATAGTGAGATGAGACGTCACGTACCTGCTGTGGTGAGAGTCCACATGAAGAGGATCAACACAACCAGAGACTTGAACACAGACATCTTTCTTTCATCCTGTGAGAACTGAATGTGGATCAATGGAAGAAGAGACGAGTTAACAGCTGGATGGACTCATGACACCGAGTCAGAGCAGCTGAGGTTCAGACTCTGCAGAGATCAGACTGAGGACTCACACCTCGAAGTCCCGCAGTGAACATAATGCAAACCGAAAGTGAAACTGTAAAGACCCCCCCCCCTCCCCCACATGTGGAAGTGAAACCTGTGAAGCATTAACAAAACAAGAGTTCACTCACCGAACCACCGGGTCTCCGCTCCTCCGTGTCTGTTACTGAAGAACAGACCTGAAACCTGGTGAACTCCTAATAACCGGAGCTAAAGTCCTGAAGACAAACGAACAGTAAACGAGTCAGAAGCTTCTCCAGCGACTGATCCCGACACGATCACAGTGGATCAGAGAAGTGAGAGAACACGGTGTAAATAAAGAAGACATGTTTCAGATATCAGGCTGATTTGAACCCAACAAACACACTTCAGCTTCCCCGGAGCAGCTGCTGCAGCTATTCACCGACTCACCGAGTCACACTGTGTCTGTGAGTCTGTTCTTTCTCCCTCTGGCTCCTCCCTCTTTCAGACAGCTCTCACCGCCAGGGCGAAGTACCATCGATTAATAATTAAACACATGATCGTCAGTTAGTCTCATAAATCATCCCCATGAATATAAAAAGAAACAAATGAAAGTGATATAGTTCATAGAACTTTATTCAAAATTTAAAAATATTACATATAAGTTCATTTTCATCTGCATGAACAGAACTTTAAACTAGTTCATTTTAACACTGAGTATAACTATATACATTACTTTATTTTGCGGCTCCAGATAAGTTATATTTGGGTGAAGAGGAGAAATGGCTCTTTTGATAGTAAAGGTTGCCGACCCCTGACCTAGACGCTCAAATTCACACCAAAGTTTGCAGGAAATTCAAAACCCCAAAAAAGAATTGTATTCAAGAGTAATTTGAAATTGACGTGGCCAAATGGCTCAACAGCGCCACCTAATGAAAAGCCCCTCAGTTAGCGTTCACCAATCTATATATAGTAATTTTTTTTTGTCAGGAACAGTAAAACAACATTACTACAACAAAAAGGACGTAATGGAAAAACGCAACAGGAAGTCGCCAATTTTTTACGTTACACGTTCGATAAACTTTAAATGACGTCATTTCAACAACATGGAGATTCAAACGAGGTTGTCGCATCTGTGTGATGTCACGGGGGGGGGTCATAGAATCCTTTGATGTCTTCGATGTTGCAAAGATGCCACGTGATGGCGTGGACTGTAATGCGTGATTAGTGGGCGTGGTTCAGAGCTGTTCTACCCCCCCTCCCCTCTGACAACATATTTAATCTGGATTGAAGGTTAATGTTGGCTCATGTTATTAATATTCTAACCCAAATGAATTGGCTTCTCAAGGCTTCAACGTGCTCAACTTCTTACCAAAGTTTGCAGAAAATTAGAAAGTGGTGAAAATGTACGTTTTCTGGAGTATTTGGCAATGTGCGTGGCACAATGGCTCACCAGCGCCCCCTGGAACTCACCCCCCGGTTTCCCTTTGAACGATCTTCACAAAAATCATAGCCCAGGTGAATCGTGACCAGACAAACAAAGTCTCGAGGAGCATTATGAAAAACCCAACAGGAATACCGCCATTTAGCATTTAGTGGACATTTTTCACATTTGTTTCATCACACGATGTGACCGTGGCGTGGCATTTAAGTTTGATGAGTCAAATCAAGATGATTGAGCTACACCTGCAATATTGATCACTAGAGGGCAGTGTATGACCACGTTTTGTCCTGGGCACAAATCTTCTACCCTAGGGCTGAAGAGCTCGTTCACACATTGTTGATATGTTGGAAACTCTATTAAACTTAATGTCTGTCAATTAATGTTGAGAGATAACTTTAGTTCATGATAAAGAGTAAAATGATAATTTTTAAAGTGTAGGTTACACAGTGTGACCGTGGTGTGACATTTTGATGATTCGCCAAAATTGAGGAATCTATTATAACTCCTCTGTGCATTGTTCTATCAGCCTCAAACCTCATTCGCACATTCACAGTCCCGCCCTGATCAGATCCATGCGTCAATATTCACTCATCGTTACAGCGCCACCTGCTGACGACAGGAAGTGACATATTTCATACTTTGATATATGCTCCTGGCTGCTTAACAATATACAGCTGAACAGAGCTCAGTCAAGTCATGTGACCATGATCAGAATTGCGACATTTCCTCAAACTGTGTAAACATTGATCTGCGGTGAAGAATCAATCTTCGCCAAAGGACACGATGTTGTCATAACTCCACTGTGCATTGTCCTATCACCACCAAACATCTGTCTCATGATCAGAGTCCAAGCCTGAACACCTCTATGTATCAATATTTCCTCAGTGTCATAGCGCCACCTACTGATTCACCATGAAACAGGAAGTACTAGGTAAATCCACTCTGCATTATCCAACCAGCTCCAAACTACTGACCTATGACCACAATCCTGACCTGAACAGCTCCATATATTCATATTAGTTCAGGGTCATAGCGCCACCTATTGATCAGTGTGAAATTTGATTTGTTGTAACATTGACACTAAATGTCCCACGCTACACCAGAGCCCCAAAACGTATGCAACACAGAGACGTGTGATTGGTCATCGATCGCTCTCTCCACCGACCACCACCGGCTTCACACTGCGTGAGCTCGGGCCCGCTAGTGCTACGACGTAGCTCGAGTAAAGTAAAGTAAATTTCTCCAAATACACAAATGGCTAAATATAAATAATATTGCCAACTCTGTCACAAATGCTAAGATAGTACTATTACCTGTTACTACTGCTATTGTTTCATTTACTACTTATCAATAACAATTACATGAAAAACTACTGAATCTTCTATGTTTAAATAATGACGTACACTTCATGCAAATGAGCAGAATATAATAATGCTAATAACAATAATGATGATGATGAACTTTATTTATTCAACACATTTTATAGAATCAATTGCAGCTCAAGGTTTTTACATGAACAACAGAAGAAATGTTTATCAACAGAACAAATTAAGACTTCAAAGGTTTTAAATCAATGAAACCTTTTGATAAAAAGTGGTAAAAACAATGTTCATGAATAAAAAGCAAAGTTCAAATTAATTAATAGTACTAAAAATAAGTTTTGAGCAGTTTGTTTCAAATCTTTAGTTCACAACACAAAACGACCATGAATAAAAACTGAGGCTGAATTTAAACAGAGTCTTTATTGTTCTTAAACATCTGAATCTTCACTTTAAAACTTGGATTATTAGAACTGTTTATAAAACTCATTTAATTTGTGTCTTGTTTCTCCAAATGTAAAACAAACAGATTCACATTTATTTCTTCTTGTATTCAGGGAAGAATTTCTTCCATTTCATGTTCTGCAGAAAGAGAAGAAAGAGAAGTGAGGATATCAGAAGTTTCTGTTCCTAACACCATCAGCTCTGCTCCTTGTGGTCACTCACGTTTTTCCCCCAGGAGCTTTTGGACTTCTTGGTCTTCATGTCCTCCAGAGACTCGTAGGTGTTGCTCTGGACGGTGGACGGAGGGCCGGCCTCCCTGGGGATCTTCTCGTAGGTGTCATCAGGTGGACCGCTGGAGGTCGGCCTCTCAGCGACCTGAGCGTACAGGACGTCTGTCTGTCCCTCGGACGCCTGGTGCAAGGGGCGGGGTCTGGAGGGGCTGTGGAGGAAGTAGGTGGGGCAGGTGACCTTCTTCACAGGAGTGGGTGAATAAGACAATGTGGATGTGAGGTGGTTAGAGTACTCTCCCTCTTCTACCTCCTTCTGCTCCTCTACCTCGTCCTCTAACTCCTCCTCTACCTCCTCCTCCTCTTCCTCTGTCTCCTCCTTCTTCTCTACCTCTTCCTCCTCCTCCTCTTCACTGCTGCTCTCCAGCTGTGGTAGAACCTGGCTCCTGCTCTCAGTCTGTGTCAGCTCAGAAGATGTGTTCCCTGCTGGAGAGGTTGTGTTGAATGAGTCTGTGGTGGAGTCTCCTCCCAGTGCCTCCTCTCTGGTGGAGCTGCTCTGGGCTTCACGCTCATGTGACGTGGTTTCAGGGAGAGATCCGCTCAGAGAGAAGCCCGGAGGAAAGCCTCTCCTTGGTAGTGGGGGGGCAACCTGAAAGACACGATGACGATGCTGGAGCTCTGCAGACTCCTGTGAACACACAGATGTGGAACATCAGGGCAGCAGCAGCTGACCTCATGTCCAGATGTTTCATTTGAAACAAGACCTGTTTTTAATTTCACCTTCTTTCCTCCAGTGTGTCACTCATTGTTGTGAAGGTCAAAGCTCCCAGTGTGGATCCAGCTTTCACTTCACTCTTTACTTAACTGTGCAACATTCATTCTGTCTGTGCACTGGTTCATGTGCCATCATCACTCAACAGGATGCTCTGGATTTTACACTGTATATATATATATATGTATATAAGTTTAATAACTTTATGTATTATGCTATTATATTACACGTTGCTCATTACTTACTGAGGTCTACTTTGACTTTTACTGCTGCAATATTTCAAATTTCTCCATAGTGGGACTAATAAAGGATTATCTTATCTTATCTTATCTTATCTTATTTTACATTATCTTATCTTATCTTATCTTATCTTATCTTGTCTTATCAGCTCTGATAGGAATCACCTGAGAGAGGGACGTGGTGTCGGACACTGTCCCTGTCAGTTGTCTGCTCTTGGATTTGGTTGGAAGGTCCGGTGGCTGCACTGTGACAGGCTCATGTTGCTGCTGTGCCCTCTGCTTCCTGTTGGTGGCGCTGAGACGGGGACTCTTCTGGTCCCAGAGGATCCGCAGAGCCTGGACGCTCAGCCCAGACGTCTTCTCTTTGGTCTTGTAGTTCACCACATCGTACAGTTCCTCTTCCTGAAGAGAGAGAGACGTGTTGTTAAAGCAGACGTGAACACAGACTCCGAACCAGAGCTGTGAAACACTTAGAGACTAAACGAGACAATAAGACTCAGCTACAGCTTCTTTATACAGACTGATGGACACATAGATATATATAAAGGCTAGATGTCTCGGCCAACGGAGTCGAACGTCCGCACATGGCGGCCATCTTGCCACAGGCAGCTCGCCCACCCATGACATTGTGTTGTAGTGGTACGTACTTTTTAAATAACCATAACTTTCTAAATTCTTAACCGATTTTTAAATCGTTCGGTTTGTTACAAACGTCAGAGATGTAGTTATGACACTGCATACTTATGAATAATTATGTTATTTTCTAAAAAATAGAATAATGTTCTATAGGAACAAGATTTCCCTTTACAAATAAACATCAAGAATTTTTTCCATTTTTTTTATTTAAAAAGTACATGTACCACTACCAACACAATGTTATGGGTGGGCGAGCTGCCTGTGGCAAGATGGCCGCCATATGCGGACATTCGACTCCGTTGACTGGAAACGCGGATAAGACATCTAGCTTTTATATATATCTATGGATGGACATACATGATGAACTGAACACACATGTTGGACACGTGTTCCCATGACAAACACTTCCATCTTCGCTCAGTGTCTCTCTAACGCTTGAGAACCACAACTCAGAACAAAGGATCATGGGACGTCATTAACTCTGCAGGCTTTTTACACAAAATAAAGTTTCACACAAACTCAGATTCTGATTGGACGAAGAGGCAAGATGAAAAATGCACCAATCCATTGCTGCATTTTTATTCACTGCATCTATAGTTTAAACCTGTAATTACAGTGTAATTACAGACCCCAGAGGACCCAGAGGAGCCAGAGGACCCAGAGGACCCAGAGGCCACAGAGGCCCCAGAGGACACAGAGGACCCAGAGGACCCAGAGGCCCCAGAGGACACAGAGGACACAGAGGACCCGGAGGACCCAGAGGCCCCAGAGGACCCAGAGGACCCAGAGGACCCAGAGGCCACAGAGGCCCCAGAGGACCCAGAGGACCCAGAGGACCCAGAGGACCCAGAGGCCCCAGAGGACACAGAGGACACAGAGGACCCGGAGGACCCAGAGGACCCAGAGGCCCCAGAGGACACAGAGGACACAGAGGACCAACCAAAAAATACACTCAAACCCAAAATACATATTAAAAGATACAACATCAACATAAATATTCCACAAACAAACCTAAAACTACGGCAAGAACAAAAAGGTGTGTTTTTGATAAAGAGACTCAAAATGTCCACCGGCAACAGGATGAGCAGAGGAAGACGGACACAGGGACCTTTGACCTGCCTGGACCCCAGGGCCCTCCTCACAATCCACTCAGGAAGCTACAGCAATGAAAGATGAGTTCTTCTCACCTCGGTGCAGCTGCAGGTCAGATGTTCTCCAAACGGCTGGATGGGGCGGAGCCTGTAATGTTCTATCAGCTCCGTCAGGCGCTGAAACGTCTGACAGTCTCCTGATAGGACAAACTGCCCATAGGGATCCTGGGCGATGACAAAATGGCGGCACCGGTCGTGGCCCCTTCAGAGGAAAAGGCACAGTGAGAGGAATCACAGACAGTCGAGCAGCGATCACAGACGTGGTCTGTCTCACCTGTAGGACAAGATGTAGCCCACAGCCTTTTCACTGAGGCGGACGAGGAAACAGCCCAGAGGTTTCTCTCTCAGGAGATCCTCTGCTTCCCTGACACAGCAACACATTACAGGCAAATTAAAAATAACTCTCTTATCTCCCGTCGCCCGGTCCCACATCTTTATCTTCAGACTCACACTCATCACACGGGAAAATAAAAGAAAACACTTCATCAGGTCCGGTTCCGTCCAGACTCATTAATCCTGAACTCAAACTGACTAACTACACATCTAGAAACACTGGAGTCAGTTTCCATTTGATCAGTTGGATCATAAAAGCACAATTCAACTTTTATTCCATCCGTGACCACAAGCATCATAGTTTTGCATTAATACTTATATAGTTTAGTTTTGAATATTTAAATGACCAAAGCTGTAGAACCAGAAATGTTGTGAGTAGATTAAAGAATAGAACAAAAATATGTAATTTTATTGAAACACAAACTATAAATAGTAAAAGAAGATAAACTGATGATTAAATCTATCAAATCTAAAACCTCCTGTTGATGTCACAGATATCAACAGTTTGCTGCAGGAGTCTGTTAAAGGCAAATTAAATATCATAATATATATTTTACAAAGAGCCAAAACAAATCTAACATCCATCTGCCAAAGCTTTAAAAAGTCTTTAACCATGACATCAAATATAATAAACCACAGATCTGTTTTCTCTTGTGTGTGTTTCTTACTTTCTGGCAGCGAAGCCTTGAAACCAGTCGGGGGGGTTTCCGTTGTTGAGGATGAGCTGAGCCTGCGTCTGAGAGAACCACAGCAGCACCAGCTCCTTCAGGCCTCCCTGCTCCTGCAGCACCAGCTCCTTCAGGCCTCCCTGCTCCTGCAGCACCAGCTCCTTCAGGCCTCCCTGCTCCTGCAGCTCCATCCTCTCACATCTGAGCCCGGGATGTGAACCCAGGATGTGAACTCTGCTCAGGTGGCGTGCGGCTCGCAGACGACCCGCCCCCTCATTTGACTGTTTCTCTTGGCTCGTCTCTCTGGTCTGAATGGTTCTATTGTTTTACTTTATCTCTTCATTTTACTACTCGTGTTCCTGTGGAGGTTAATGTGTTGATCAATGTGTGGAGCCGGAAACCTCCCGATCACAGAGACTCATATTCACCACAGGTGAAAACAGCCCGACATGAGACATGAAGATTTAAAGTCAATGTAGAAACCATTCAAACTTCTTATCTGGCCATAAAGTAAAAACACAGTTCATCCTCAGGGGAGCATGATTTCTTCTGATGATTTTTTTTTTACTTTATGACAAATTTACCTGCTAAAATAATGAATTTGAAGAACATCAAATAAATGATATGTATTCAGATCAATAAAGATGTTTAGAATAAGAAGTCATAAATCATTGTTCGTATTTATTTTTACAGTTTACATTCGGGAGCTCGCGAGACAACAGGTGTCATATGTTCCGGCGCGAGCCCGACAGGTGGTCGAGGAAGAGGGCGGGCACGCGCACAGCAGGAGTGTCGTCAACTGTCTCGAAGTGTCCTGACGTCACAGCTGATTCTGCGATTTCTACGTAAATATACGGGATCTATCCAACCTGACGTAAGAGTCGGAGTCGTGACGTATTAGTTTTAGTTTCGGCAACAAAACTTTAAACTTTAAATAATGCTTTAAATAAGAGCTCGCACTTTGTGTGACGTAAGGCTGAACGCGAGGGGAGAAATGTGGACCTGT
Organism: Pleuronectes platessa; assembly: GCF_947347685.1. Taxonomy (NCBI): domain Eukaryota; kingdom Metazoa; phylum Chordata; class Actinopteri; order Pleuronectiformes; family Pleuronectidae; genus Pleuronectes; species Pleuronectes platessa. The sequence goes on from NC_070626.1 coordinate 33,097,584, forward strand.
CTCCGTCCTGTTGTTGTCATTCATCTGGGGACAGTCCCGGAACATCAGGGTATCAGGTTCCACTTTAAAATATCCACAGACCTCACGTGGTCACGGACGTTTCACGGAGCAACAGACGATCAAACGTCAAATAAGACGTTTTCTAAATGAAGTTCTGTTCAGAGAGTTTGAACTCAGCAGCTGGAGGCGAGAAGGACATGGAGTATTTCAACAAGGTAAAACTTTACTAATGTTACTCAGTCAAACTTTACTAATGTTACTGAGTCAAACTTTACTAATGTGACTGAGTCAAACTTTACTAATGTTACTGAGTCAAACTTTACTAATGTTACTGAGTCAAACTTTACTAATGTGACTGAGTCAAACTTTACTAATGTGACTGAGTCAAACTTTACTAATGTAACTGAGTCAAACTTTACTAATGTGACTGAGTCAAACTTTACTAATGTTACTGAGTCAAACTTTACTAATGTGACTGAGTCAAACTTTACTAATGTGACTGAGTCAAACTTTACTAATGTTACTGAGTCAAACTTTACTAATGTGACTGAGTCAAACTTTACTAATGTGACTGAGTCAAACTTTACTAATGTTACTGAGTAAAACTTTACTAATGTTACTGAGTCAAACTTTACTAATGTAACTGAGTCAAACTTTACTAATGTTACTGAGTCAAACTTTACTAATGTGACTGAGTCAAACTTTACTAATGTTACTGAGTCAAACTTTACTAATGTAACTGAGTCAAACTTTACTAATGTTACTCAGTCAAACTTTACTAATGTGACTGAGTCAAACTTTACTAATGTTACTGAGTAAAACTTTACTAATGTTACTGAGTCAAACTTTACTAATGTAACTGAGTCAAACTTTACTAATGTGACTGAGTCAAACTTTACTAATGTTACTGAGTCAAACTTTACTAATGTAACTGAGTCAAACTTTACTAATGTGACTGAGTCAAACTTTACTAATGTGACTGAGTCAAACTTTACTAATGTTACTGAGTAAAACTTTACTAATGTTACTGAGTCAAACTTTACTAATGTGACTGAGTCAAACTTTACTAATGTTACTGAGTCAAACTTTACTAATGTGACTGAGTCAAACTTTACTAATGTGACTGAGTCAAACTTTACTAATGTTACTGAGTCAAACTTTACTAATGTAACTGAGTCAAACTTTACTAATGTGACTGAGTCAAACTTTACTAATGTGACTGAGTCAAACTTTACTAATGTAACTGAGTCAAACTTTACTAATGTGACTGAGTCAAACTTTACTAATGTTACTGAGTCAAACTTTACTAATGTGACTGAGTCAAACAGTACTAATGTGACTGAGTCAAACTTTACTAATGTTACTGAGTCAAACTTTACTAATGTAACTGAGTCAAACTTTACTAATGTGACTTAGTCAAACTTTACTAATGTTACTGAGTCAAACTTTACTAATGTAACTGAGTCAAACTTTACTAATGTTACTGAGTCAAACTTTACTAATGTGACTTAGTCAAACTTTACTAATGTTACTGAGTCAAACTTTACTAATGTAACTGAGTCAAACTTTACTAATGTTACTGAGTCAATCTTTATTCGTCAGTAGTATTAATTATTACTTATTCATACTGACACAGATTATTTCTTTCTGCTGCTCACTGCTGTGACCTCCGAGTTTCTTCGGTCATGTTGTGAAACCGTTGTGAAGTGTTTGTGTTGTTGCAGGTGAACACAGAAGGAAACTGAGGAGCTGCACACATGGATTTATTCAAACTACAGAAAGTGGAGGATTTCTATGAAATCGGTGAAGAGTTGGGAAGGTACAGAACAACATGTGTTAATATATGAACTAAGTTTATTAAAGCTGCTACATTCATATCAGTTTGATATTTACCTGTCAATCAAAATCATGAATAACCTTCAAACTGATCAAAATATTGTTTTGTTTAAGAACATGTGGTATAGACATGGAAATATAGGAAAGATAAACAGCTTCTCGTAGTTATTCTTATGTCAGTTTTGTGTTTAATCAGCGACAATGTGTCACACGTCATTAATGTTCATAAACAGAGGATTTAAAACAGGCTTTCTTTTGGTCAAACTATATTTACATGGTTAATAATAATATTAAAAAACAAAAAAAATACAGGTTGCTTTGCTCAATATGAACGAACATGTAGCTCAGTCACTTATTAATGAACTATGACGATATGGAAATTCCACTGAATCAGTGTGACGTGTGTTTTTATAATGAACAGTTTTAAATAGTGGGACAGAGCTTCTTCTTTGACTCGTGATTATTATACACAATATATAAAGTGAAGTTTCTTTAAAACATTGATTCTCATACATGTGAAAGGAGATGAGGAGGAGCTGCAGTGTGTTTGTTGGCTCTGGTTGTGTTGCTGTGTGTTGTCAGGACTCTTCTATCTTTAGCTGAGGTCAAATCTGCTGCAGACGAGGAAGTGAAGAGTTCGCTCACAAACCAGAACAAACCTACAGACGTGTGAGGTCTGAGTTTTAAATGAACATCAAACCAGGATTCTGTGTTTGCTGGCGAGTGTCATGTTCATCATGGTGCTGCAGAATCTGTGCCGCACTATAAATAGAAGTGTTGTGGGAACTGTAATCACTCGTCCAACATGGGGATGAAGCACATGTGACCGAGGGCGAACAATGTTCATTTAAAGAGCCACTGAACTATTAATAAATAACATCAATAGAATTACTTTATATTATCTGTCATTTGCCTGAAACTCATTCAATCAGTCTAAAAGGTCAAAGGTCATTCTGCTGCTCAGCTGGTTACAGTTATCCCCAGAGTCATGTTGCACTTCAGCTGATAAACCATTAATTAGTCTGTGTCTAAATCCCACTTCCAGACTTTCAACTGTATTTATTCATGTTGGTCAGAATGTGACCCAGTCCAACCCAAACCACCTCTTCAGACCTGCTGTGACTGGTGTGTTTCAGTGGCCAGTTCGCAATCGTGAAGCGATGCACAGAGAAAAGCTCGGGCCGGGAATTCGCCGCCAAGTTCATCAAGAAGCGTCCGAGCACGGCGAGCTCCCGGGGGGTGCGGCGGGAGGAGATCGAGCGGGAGGTGAACATCCTGCAGCAGATCCAACATCCCAACATCGTCACGCTGCACCACGTCCACGAGAACCGCTCGGACGTGGTGCTGATCCTGGAGCTGTGAGTGGCCCGAGGCAGACAGGAGCTCAGTCTGTTGATCTGAAGCCACTCAGGTCACACCGCACCATGGATCAGTTTGATCCAGACTTCTTAATCATAAAACATATGTATCATCTTGATGAGTCAACGTTTGATATTATAACATTTTCAAGGTGCAACTTTAAATCTGAAGAAAAGCATGTGAATCATTTTCTCTGTTTACGTGTGAATGCATCACTTTGTAGTTATTTAATAATATCAATTTATGTCAGTACATTACGATGTGTGTGTGTGTGTGTGTGTGTGTGTGTGTGTGTGTGTGTGTGTGTGTGTGTGTGTGTGTGTGTGTGTGTGTGTGTGTGTGTGTGTGTGTGTGTGTGTGTGTGTGTGTGTGTGTGTGTGTGTGTGTGTGTGTGTGACTATAAAGCCTGACTCGTCACACTGCAGCTTTTAAATCTGCCCGAGGCTAAGAGGTGTAACAAGAGTTTATTGTCAAATGCACAACAACAACATGAAGCAGTCGCTGGCGATGAAATGCTTGGGTCACAGGCTCTCTTCTAGCAATGCTCGAAGAGTATTACAAGCAAAGAAAAACTAATATTGAATAAAATAATATAAAATTACAGACGTCTGGATGAGGAGAGTTTGTGTTTCAGGGTCTCCGGAGGGGAGCTGTTTGACTTCCTGGCACAGAAAGAGTCTCTGAGTGAAGAGGAGGCCACTCAGTTCATCAAGCAGATCCTGGAGGGCGTCAACTACCTTCACGCCAGGAACATCGCCCACTTCGACCTGAAGGTCGGTACCGGCCACGCCCCCAGAGGGTCACAGTGAAACATGGCTCTTTGTTCAAAGCCTCACAAGCCTGGGTCTTACTACTCACAGGGATTCAGCTCTATAGAAGATGGTTATTTAATTTAATAGGAATTATATAAAACTATGAAGGAAAGCGAAATGTTTAAATTACTCATAATGTCCTTAACGTTCTGAGGTCATGAATCAGGAGGTTATTCTGACGTCATTTCAACGAAACCTGTTCAGCTGAAACACTGATGAAAAAATTACAATACAAACCATATACATATTATAAATTCATAAATAATATTTATTATTGTTTTCATATCTCTATTAACTGGTTTTTCTACTGAAAGAAAATCAATCACCAACAATAGATTCAGTTATTTTTCAGTAAAAGTAAAAATCTCCAATTTGCTGTTTCCAGCTTCTTTCTCTGTTTTTTATTCAAAGTGTTACATTCTTAAAATGATTGTGGTTTGGTTATGCACATATTTTGAAATGTTTTCCAAAATGTATAGACAGAAGGATTTTTTCAGTAATCACAAAGGTATCAATATAAACAGATTAGTGAGCAGCTCTAATCTGAGCCATTATTCAGTTAGAAGGATCTTCTCATTGTCCCAGTTCTTACGACCACTAGGTGGCGCAGTTAACTTAGTTTAATCCAGAAAGTATGACGAGTGTTCAGTTGTTTCCTGCTCGACCCTTTGTTCCAGATGTTGTGTTTCATTGTGAGAAGGTGTCCCAGTTGAAGTGTGTCTTTCTGTTCCTCTCTCTCATCTGCAGCCTGAGAACATCATGCTCCTGGACAAGAACGTCCCGCTGCCCAGAATCAAACTCATCGACTTCGGCCTCGCTCACAAGATCGAAGCTGGCGTCGAGTTCAAAAACATCTTCGGGACTCCGGAGTTCGTGGGTGAGACAGGATCCTGATGGTCTGACGCTGGACTATTTGATTATTTGACATTTTTCATCAAGACACTGAAGAATCCAAAATAAACATCAGTTAAGATAAATGAATAGATGGGGTTTGGTTTATTAAGGCAGATTAACAGATGTTAATGAATGTTGGGGGACTTTAGAAATTTGCTTTGGAGGAAAAAATAAAAATGAAGTCTGATGCTCAGCGTCCTCGAACCTTCAAGTCATTGTAGACAAATCTCATGTGGGTCTTCTGGCAGCCCCCCCCCCCCCGGAACAACCGTCCTGTGTGTTCACGTGAAGAAGAAAAACTTTAACATCGATGAATTTTACTTTGTCTTTTAAGCTCCAGAGATCGTCAACTACGAGCCGCTGGGGTTAGAGGCCGACATGTGGAGCATCGGAGTCATCACCTACATCCTGCAAGTGCTACACAAACTACACAAACTGCACAACCACACTGAAGCTGTGTTCAGACATGTTGGTGTTTGTGAAGCAGCAGCAGCAGGTTGTTGGGTCCAACTCGTTCACAACAACAGGAACATGTGGGGAAATCCGGAAGAGGGGCGGAGCCTGTAGAGCAGCAGGAGGCGGAGCCTGTAGAGCAGCAGGAGGCCGGACATGACGTTTAAACTCTGCTGTGGAAAGATCAGTGTTGTTGTTTACAGCTCATCCACGTCAACACGTCCAGTCCCCTGCTGTATTCTCACAGGGACTCAAATGTCCAGAGACACTGACTCAGACATTTGTTCTCACATACAGAACATGTGAGGAACACGTGAGGAACATGTCTGACAGCAGCTTTCCTGTAAACTACCTCTTTCTGCAGCTTCCTTCAAACAGGTCGATGAACCTTGTGTTGATGTTTCGTTCCAGACTCAGTGGAGCGTCACCTTTTCTGGGAGAAACCAAACGAGACACACTGAGGAACATTTCAGCCATAAACTACGAGTTTGATGAAGAGTTCTTCTGCCACACCAGTGACCTGGCCAAGAAGTTCATCAGCCAGCTGCTGGAGAGAGATAAGAAGTAAGAGTTCACAGTAACACACTGAACCACATACAGAAAGTCCACCTGCTTTTAAATGGTTTCCAGAATCACACACTTTTCATAAATGATGTAAAATATTTGTTCTTGTGCAGGAAGAGATTAACAATCCAAGATGCTCTCACTCACCCGTGGATCAAGGTGAGATTCATTGTGTATTCATGTGTGAGTCTGTTGTCACAGTCAGACAGTGCTGAGCACACGTGACCCGGTTCACACCTGGTGTCTACATCCAGTCACCAGACCACTGCTCTGAGATCAGGTGTGAACACGTGAAGCTGCTGTTCCACCAAATGAACTTCCCCCAGAAACCAGGAACCATTGAGTTGTTCACAAACAAACAATAAACCATCAGGTGTAGTGAGGACAAACAGGCTGTTGTCCACTTAGTTTGTAAAGTTCAAAGTAAAGAAGTTTAGATCCATGTTGAGCAGAGATCTGCTGAGCTCCTGCTCCATTAAAGTGTTGTTGTCTTTCAAACCCTCCGTCAGGCAGCTGATGGATGATAGAGCCACGGGGGGGGGGGGGGGGGGGGGGGGGGGTTCACGTGTCATCACTACACCTGGCTTATCAAGGAGTGGCTTCATGAGACTATGTAATTAAAAGAGTAAAAACCTGTTTCAAATTAGGAAGATGAGTAAAAGTTCTTTCAAAAACAACACAGATGAATTAACAGAAGACACAACTTTTATATTTAAATTATGATTGTTCAGTGTTTGTGTGAAGTGAACCTTTGATGGGTTGTTGTGATGTCACTGCATCAATCAGCTGTTGGTAGATTCTCTCCTGGGTTATTATCCACAGGGCGAAGTTTAGCAGAGTTAGTTAGTTGTGATTAGTTATTTACACATTGATCCTCATAATAACACGAGCTTTCTGAATCACTGTCACTTTCTCTGCTGCTGAAAGTAAATAACAATCTTTTGTTTTAACCCCTGAAGTCCAATGAGCACAAGGAGGAGACTAAAGCCCGGGAGCCGAAGAAGCGTGAGCGGCGGCAGCTGAAGACCAAGCGCCTGAGGGAGTACACCATCAAGTCCCACTCCAGCATGCCGCCCAACAACACCTATGTGAACTTTGAGCGCTTCGCCCAGGTGGTGGAGGACGTGGACCAGATGGAGAGCTCCTTCCTCAGTCTGGCAGCAGCACATGACTCTCTGCAGGAGGACATCGACGCCATGGTCTCTGTGTACAACGAGAAGGAGGCCTGGTACAAGGAGGAGAGTGAAGGCGTGCGCCATGAGCTCTCGCAGATCCGCTACGAGTTCCGTAAGGTGGAGGCCCTGAAGAGGAGCCTGCAGGAGGACATGCACACCTTCAGCTCCAGCCTCGGCACCATCAGCAGCCGCTACCAGGAGAGGCAGGGCCACTTCGACACGCTGCGCCTGGAGCTGAGCAATGAGCTGAGGTGGGTGCAGGAGGTGATGGGTTCGTCTCCCCTCGATGGTGGAGGCTACCCCAACTGCAGCTTCTCCACCGTCTTCAATAACGACGTGAACGAGGCCTTGAAGGAGCTGCTGAGCCGCTCGTGTGGAGGAGAGCTGCTGTCTGGGATTAACTTGGACTTCACTGAACCTGGACAGCAACGATAACACCGAGTCATTTCAAACCTTTCACCCTGAAGAGTGACGCCAGGCTGCAGCAGGAGGGACCGGGTCAGGTGCTGAAGGATCTCTACATTTCTCACACAGCGACTAAGTACTGATCTGTGTCCATGCTCAAAGAATATGAACTCAAACCTACATACCATCGTATGTAGGTTTGAGTTCAACAATCGGATCTAAGTATAAATGTACTGATATTTTTGTTTTGCTGTGTACCAGAGATAAACAATGAAAACAGACATCGGCTTTTTCTTTTCACTATTTTATCTGATAGTTAGAAACATTTACTCTTTTGACGGAAGCTATAATCCAGAGTGACTTAAAACTGAGGGACCAAAGCACCTGAGAGACAGAGATGGGTCTTCACCAGGTTCTCAACGACCCTCTGAGAGAAGTCTGCAGCTTGTTTCACCATCGAACAAACACCACAGTGGACTGGAGCTGCTCTGTGTGCAGAGATGGTTCCACCTGACGTTCTGATCGGATGAGCTGAGTGACCACGAAGGAGCAGACGCCCTGTGAGTGAGTTCCAGTAAAAGAGAGCAGACCCAGAAGACCTTGGATTTACTTTAAGCAGCCTCGATGTTGATATGGTGATGTTGAGATAGTTTGTTTTCGACCTGTAATGAAACATTTCAATTCAAAATATACAGTGTAGAAGCAAATCCAGAGTAGTTTGTCTCCTGATCCAGCAGGGGGCGATCACTGTCAGAGAAGCAGGTCAGTGATGTTTCTTTGTTTTGCTCAGAAAAACGTTGTCAAGCGAAGTCGACCTGAACTGAGGATCCTCACGTCCACACGCTGAGGACAAGTGGGTGGAACTGTTTGTATAAATATATATAAATATTCAACGGATCACGTGTCGCGTCAAATTCATTCAAACGTTTTTCTTGAGAAGATTATTGGACCCAACTAAGCCGTGTATAGTGCTGAGAGAAGGGCCCTAGCCTGGGGGCCCCCCCGCGGGGAGGGGGGGGTGAAGACCTGACACACTTAAAGGAACTCCCAGGGAGATGGAGGTCAAACCAAAGAGCACTTTGACCCAGATGCTGCTCAGAGGTCACAGATTAGAGAGCGAGCTGCAGGTGGAGCTGCCCTCAGGGCTCCGGTCCCAGAACACTGTGGCTCCGTCATCTGGGTCCAAGCGTCTGCTCCATGTGTCCTGAGACCTGTTGTCTGTCCTCACATAAGAGTCAAAGTGACATGGAGGAGTTGAGACTGAGTGAAGACGTTACCGCTGGTGTTAGAGCTCCTGCAGCCAGTCAAACATTCACCATGTGTGTGAGTGATGGGACAGCGGTGGGACGTGGGGGGGGGTTGTGTGCGAGACCAGAGACATGGAGCAGTTGACCTGCCAGTGTCCTCGGGCTCAGTGACCTGAGGACACGTGGTAGGACGTAAGGCTCCTGTAACACGCTCATAACAAACCAGGTTCAAAACCAGGTTCAAGTGGAGCAGCAGAGATGTTGTGTTTTAATCTACACATTTTTCTTCCTTATTTAGAATTCATCTTCCACAGATGAAATTATTTAAGTTCACATATTTGTATTCTATACAAATGTTGATGGGTTGATTCAGCAGTAAACAGCATGTGACTCCTGGTCTGTGGTGAAGTCCAGAAAGACATAGGACTGACAGCAGCCTGATCTTTACACAAGCAGCAGAAGCTTACACAATGTGTTTGCTTTGTGAATCTGTAACACAACATGCACACAGAATGTATGTCAAGTCACGGGGGGGGGGGGGGGGGGGGGGGGTCTCTAACATATCCAAAATCAAGTCCTTTAATTGTTGGAGATGCAGAAATTAAAGAAATATTTAACAATGGACAAGTTCCTTCAATCTGGGTTTTTCTGATTAAATTAGAAGTTAGAAGCAGAGAGTCTTCAGGAGGAGAAGCAGAGAGTCTTCAGGAGGAGAAGCAGAGAGTCTTCAGGAGGAGAAGCTGAGAGTCTTCAGGAGGAGAAGCAGAGAGTTTTCAGCCCAGGAGGAGAAGCTGAGAGTCTTCAGGAGGAGAAGCAGTGAGTCTTCAGCCCAGGAGGAGAAGCTGAGAGTCTTCAGGAGGAGAAGCAGAGAGTCGTCAGGAGGAGAAGCAGAGAGTCTTCAGGAGGAGAAGCAGAGAGTCTTCAGGAGGAGAAGCAGAGAGTCGTCAGGAGGAGAAGCAGAGAGTCTTCAGCCCAGGAGGAGAAGCAGAGAGTCTTCAGCCCAGGAGGAGAAGCTGAGAGTCTTCAGGAGGAGAAGCAGAGAGTCTTCAGCCCAGGAGGAGAAGCTGAGAGTCTTCAGGAGGAGAAGCTGAGAGTCTTCAGCCCAGGAGGAGAAGCTGAGAGTCTTCAGGAGGAGAAGCAGAGAGTCTTCAGCCCAGGAGGAGAAGCAGAGAGTCTTCAGGAGGAGAAGCAGAGAGTCTTCAGCCCAGGAGGAGAAGCAGAGAGTCTTCAGGAGGAGAAGCAGTGAGTCTTCAGCCCAGGAGGAGAAGCTGAGAGTCTTCACGAGGAGAAGCAGAGAGTCTTCAGCCCAGGAGGAGAAGCAGAGAGTCTTCAGGAGGAGAAGCAGAGAGTCTTCAGCCCAGGAGGAGAAGCTGAGAGTCTTCACGAGGAGAAGCAGAGAGTCTTCAGCCCAGGAGGAGAAGCAGAGAGTCTTCAGGAGGAGAAGCAGAGAGTCTTCAGCCCAGGAGGAGAAGCTGAGAGTCTTCACGAGGAGAAGCAGAGAGTCTTCAGCCCAGGAGGAGAAGCAGAGAGTCTTCAGGAGGAGAAGCAGAGAGTCTTCAGCCCAGGAGGAGAAGCAGAGAGTCTTCAGCCCAGGAGGAGAAGCTGAGAGTCTTCAGGAGGAGAAGCAGAGAGTCTTCAGCCCAGGAGGAGAAGCTGAGAGTCTTCAGGAGGAGAAGCTGAGAGTCTTCAGCCCAGGAGGAGAAGCAGAGAGTCTTCAGCCCAGGAGGAGAAGCAGAGAGTCTTCAGCCCAGGAGGAGAAGCTGAGAGTCTTCAGCCCAGGAGGAGAAGCTGAGAGTCTTCAGCCCAGGAGGAGAAGCAGAGAGTCTTCAGCCCAGGAGGAGAAGCAGAGAGTCTTCAGCCCAGGAGGAGAAGCAGAGAGTCTTCAGCCCAGGAGGAGAAGCAGAGAGTCTTCAGCCCAGGAGGAGAAGCAGAGAGTCTTCAGCCCAGGAGGAGAAGCAGAGAGTCTCCAGCCCAGGAGGAGAAGCTGAGAGTCTTCAGCCCAGGAGGAGAAGCAGAGAGTCCAGCAGAGCTGCAGGCTTCCACAGCACATATGTAGATACTCTACAGTTCCAGGAGCACATATGCTAATTTAACGACTGGTTCAGATAGCTATATGTTCCAGGCCCTTTAATACTCAATTATCAATATTTATTATTTTTAAATATGAATGTTTAGGTCCAGAGCCGCCTCCTACGTCCTGTTCAGTCAGTCACTGCTTGTGTTTATATCATTTTTTATTGTGATATTGCAGCTTTACATACTGTAGTTGTGCTATGTGAGTAATATATAACACCATGTGATTATCGTTTGTCATTCAAGCCAGAGATGTGTTGTAGATATGATTTGTAATCATGGTGTTTATTGTATCATATCTGGTACATGTTAGTATTCATATGTCTGATGTTTGTATGTGACTCAGCATATTATCTTTAATCCTTCATGAACCATGGTCCGTTAAATAGACAGATGTTTCTTTGTTCTCTGGTCTGATCATGTGTCTTCATCTCCCTTATCCATACGACCGGTCAATGTTATTGAGTTGATATATAAAACCATGAATGTCTGTAGAGCTCCTACCACGAGCAGGAGAGCAGGATGCTGGAGGATCGAGCAGCAGGATGTGATGAGATAAGGTTTGAGCTGCTGCCTCAGTTCCTCTGCGTTTCTCACAGCTTCATGTTCTCTCAGCTTCATGTTCTCACAGCTTCATGTTCTCTCAGCTTCATGTTCTCTCAGCTTCATGTTCTCACAGCTTCATGTTCTCTCAGCTTCATGTTCTCACAGCTTCATGTTCTCACAGCTTCATGTTCTCACAGCTTCATGTTCTCTCAGCTTCATGTTCTCTCAGCTTCATGTTCTCACAGCTTCATGTTCTCACAGCTTCATGTTCTCTCAGCTTCATGTTCTCTCAGCTTCATGTTCTCACAGCTTCATGTTCTCACAGCTTCATGTTCTCTCAGCTTCATGTTCTCACAGCTTCATGTTCTCACAGCTTCATGTTCTCTCAGCTTCATGTTCTCTCAGCTTCATGTTCTCTCAGCTTCATGTTCTCACAGCTTCATGTTCTCACAGCTTCATGTTCTCTCAGCTTCATGTTCTCTCAGCTTCATGTTCTCACAGCTTCATGTTCTCTCAGCTTCAGGTTCTCACAGCTTCAGGTTCTCTCAGCTTCAGGTTCTCTCAGCTTCATGTTCTCACAGCTTCATGTTCTCACAGCTTCATGTTCTCATCAGCTTCATGTTCTCACAGCTTCATGTTCTCACAGCTTCATGTTCTCACAGCTTCATGTTCTCTCAGCTTCATGTTCTCACAGCTTCATGTTCTCTCAGCTTCATGTTCTCTCAGCTTCATGTTCTCACAGCTTCATGTTCTCTCAGCTTCATGTTCTCTCAGCTTCATGTTCTCACAGCTTCATGTTCTCACAGCTTCATGTTCTCTCAGCTTCATGTTCTCACAGCTTCATGTTCTCACAGCTTCATGTTCTCACAGCTTCATGTTCTCTCAGCTTCATGTTCTCACAGCTTCATGTTCTCACAGCTTCATGTTCTCACAGCTTCATGTTCTCTCAGCTCATGTTCTCACAGCTTCATGTTCTCTCAGCTTCAGGTTCTCTCAGCTTCATGTTCTCTCAGCTTCAGGTTCTCTCAGCTTCAGGTTCTCTCAGCTTCATGTTCTCTCAGCTTCATGTTCTCTCAGCTTCAGGTTCTCACAGCTTCATGTTCTCTCAGCTTCATGTTCTCACAGCTTCATGTTCTCTCAGCTTCATGTTCTCACAGCTTCAGGTTCTCACAGCTTCATGTTCTCACCAGCTTCATGTTCTCACAGCTCAGGTTCTCACAGCTTCATGTTCTCACAGCTTCATGTTCTCTCAGCTTCATGTTCTCACAGCTTCAGGTTCTCACAGCTTCATGTTCTCACAGCTTCATGTTCTCTCAGCTTCATGTTCTCTCAGCTTCATGTTCTCTCAGCTTCATGTTCTCTCAGCTTCAGGTTCTCTCCCTGGAACAGAACCAGCACTTTGCTCACTTTCCTCGTCTGAGCCTTTAGAAGCAGCACAGGACTTAATGACCATGACCCCCCCCGAGCGAAGCTACTGTACATGGAGAAACATACCAATATAAAACTGTTCCTCATAGTATATATATGTATGAACAGTTATAACTATATAAATAAATTTATATATTATATATATAACTTTAATAAACATTAATCTACATTATAATGGGTTATGATAACTTCCTGCTAATAATTATGCTTATAAACAAATGAGTTTAAAAGCTACAATTTCCCAAACATAAGCTAACCTTACCAAACTAACCTGAACTAACGGAATCTAACCTAATTTAACCTCACCCACATTTAAAGGATAGTTCACGCAAAAAGGAAATAAAACAAAATCTAGATTCTCTCAATCACTATAATGTGACTGTAAACACATGCAGGCCCCCCCCCCCCCCCCCCCCCCCCCCCTCACACACACACACACAAACACTCCCCCCCCCCTCCCTCTCACACTCACACACACAGACACACACACTCTCTCGGGGGCTGAACCACCGCCCGGGCTCGTCTCACAGAAGCTCCGCTCGAGGCTCGGACATGGAGCTGCTCTCCGCCTCCCTCCGCTGTGACGGAACCTCCGACTGAAGACTGCGGTGTCGTGTGATGAAGGTCAGCTGGACCCTCCTGTAAGAAGAAGAGGAGGAAGAAGAGGAGGAAGAGGAGGAGGCCTTCTGCTGGTGAGGGAGCTGTTGTTGCTGCTAGCGTCAGGAAAGTGGAGCTAGCATGGAGCTAGCATGAAGCTAAGCTGCTATGATGCAGCAGATCGAGCAGCAGCGGCTCCGGGTGAACCTCACACGTTCCGTGGATCTGTGTGCGTGCAGGCTGCAGCTAGCATGTAGCATGTGTGCTAGCCTCCTGTCACCCCGGGAACAGTGCGGGGCTGTGCTGGGGTGTTCTAAGCTTTGCTAGCTGGGTGACGTGAGGGAAGTTAGCTAACAATAGCTAACGTAAACACCAACCTCGGTGTGTTCCTCGTTTGTGTCAGAAACAAACATGTTCCACATGTGGGGCGTGCTTCGTCAGTTGTTCTCCTGTCAGCATCAGCACGGACGTGCTGTCGGTGCTGTGCTGTTTCCCGAGGCTTCCCGGTGGTTGTGTGAGCTGCAGGTGATTAGCATGAGTGACGTGAAGCAGGTTAGCTGCCCTCACTGCCCACAGTGCTGTCACCGCCTCAGCTGATCGGGCAAAAACGGTGCTCTCTGTGGGCCGAGCTGCTACCTGACTGAAACAGTGTGGTCTGCAGCAGGTTCCAGTTAACCAGCTGCTACCTGACTGGAACCAGTGTGGTGTGCTGCAGGTTCCAGTTAGGTAGCAGCTAGCTGACTGGAACCAGTGTGTCTGCAGCAGGTTCCTGTCAGGTAGCAGCTAGCTGACTGGAACCAGTGTGTGTGCTGCAGGTTTCCAGTTAACCAGCTGCTACCTGACTGGAACCAGTGTGTGTGCTGCAGGTTCCAGTTAGGTAGCAGCTAGCTGACTGGAACCAGTGTGTGTGCTGCAGGTTCCAGTCAGGTAGCATCTAGCTGACTGGAACCAGTGTGTGTGCTGCAGGTTCCAGTCAGGTAGCATCTAGCTGACTGGAACCAGTGTGTCTGAAGCAGGTTCCAGTTAGGTAGCTGCTGCAGGTTCCAGTTAGGTAGCAGCTAGCTGACTGGAACCAGTGTGTCTGAAGCAGGTCCCAGTCAGGTAGCAGCTAGCTGACTAGAACCAGTGTGTCTGAAGCAGGTCCCAGTCAGGTAGCAGCTAGCTGACTGGAACCAGTGTGTGTGCTGCAGGTTCCAGTCAGGTAGCATCTAGCTGACTGGAACCAGTGTGTCTGAAGCAGGTCCCAGTCAGGTAGCAGCTAGCTGACTGGAACCAGTGTGACTACAGGTTCCAGTCAGGTAGCAGCTAGCTGACTGGAACCAGTGTGTCTGAAGCAGGTCCCAGTCAGGTAGCAGCTAGCTGACTGGAACCAGTGTGACTACAGGTTCCAGTCAGGTAGCATCTAGCTGACTGGAACCAGTGTGTCTGAAGCAGGTCCCAGTCAGGTAGCAGCTAGCTGACTGGAACCAGTGTGACTACTGGTTCCAGTCAGGTAGCAGCTAGCTGACTGGTATTGCAGTATCACGTTGTGCTGATTCGTGAAAACAAAGCATCAACCTCTAAACAACAGTTTGCATTAAAACACGTGTGTTGTTCTTGATGTAAATAGATATAAATGGCAGAAGGCCACATTACCTTCTTATCATGACAGAATGCATCACACGCACCAGTGTTAATTTTGGCAGCTATTTTTGATTTAGTCTTAGTCTTAGTCTTTTGACGAAAATGCATATTAGTTTTAGTCACCTTTTAGTCATTTTAATCCTTCTTAGTTTTAGTCTAGTTTTAGTCGACGAAAACAAATTCCATTTTAGTCTAGTTTTAGTCACATTTTATAGCCACATTAAACTCCTTTTCTATAAAAACATATAGCTGCAGCCTAATAGCTTAAAAATATATATTTAATTTTAAATGTGAAAACAAAAAGGGAGAGCAGGTCAGACTGGAGCCGGACACAGAAACTGCAGCTCGGTAGAAACCAACTGCAGCTTCTGCTCTGATGAAGAAGCTGAGGCGCTGATCTCTGAGCAGCTGAGACCATAGAAACTCTGGTTTTCACTGTTTCCATAGTTAAGAAGCAGTCGGTCACTGAGAGGCTGCTCCACGAGAACGCGCTCTGCTTTCACTGTGTCTCTCTGAGCGAGTGCGCGAGGCGGGGGGCGGAGCTACGGACCGGTGCGCTATCTGGGAGCGCACAGGCACACACACACACACACACACACACACACACAGATTCACTCGCCCGCTACTGATACTTCATGACGGCCTGATACGATGATGTTTTAAAAATTATTGTGACTTAGTCAACCACCAACATTTTCGTCTCGTCTCGTCTCGTCAACGAAAATTAAAATAGATTTCGTCATAGTTTTTATTTTCAAAGATTCGTTTTCGTTACGTCTTCGTCTCGTCTTCGTCATGGAAAAAAGGTCGTTAACGAATATATTTCGTCATCGTCTTCGTCAACGAAATTAACACTGACACGCACACAGGGTTGTGTTGTAGCATGCAGACACACACACTCTCACTGAGTGTCTGTGAGGATCCTGGTCACAGTCTGCAGCTTTCACATGTTCAGTTTCCGAGGGTTTTACAATTCACATATGGGAAGTGACCCAAAACCTTCAGAGCTCTTCTGTTTCCTGATTGGTTGATGAAGATATGTCCTCATCTGAACCTACATGGTGATCAGGGGCCGTCCTGTAACAGCAGGATAATGTCATATGTATGTAGTTTCATCACAAGTCAAACAGATGAGTGGAGTAAAGGGTTTGAGTTAAATGTGTGAGTGAAGCCATGAGAGCATCTTGCAGAGGGAGAAGTGGGCGTGTGAATCTGGATCCTAACACATGAGAGATGTGAGATCTTTATACTTCATGTGGACATATGACTGAGCCGGACATCTCCTGCTGCGCTCTTCATATCTGAAAATATGCAGCAATGCGAAGCTAACTGGAATCTTCACCGTGTCATGATTTCACTGATCGTCCTCACGGGTCATTTATTCTTCCACAACAGAATATCGGTGTTGCCCTGATTTGACCGAACACACACATCTGACCTCTCGTGTCTTTATACCTGTTAGATAATATAAGATCAAACTTTATTGATTTACTTGGTGACACATGATAAAATCAGAGGTTTAACAGAAGAAGTCGACGTGAAATGTATATTTTACTTTCTTGTATTTCACTGCTGTTTAATTCCTTATGAAGTTTAATTCCAGTAACTAAAGATTTTCAGTCTCAGCTGGTTTCACGTATCCTGCTATTTTTAAAAGCACAAGTTACCTCATGACTCAGCACTTTACACAATTTCTCCTACATGGAGTAAATCTAATTTTGCGTGTCAGTGAAAGCTGTCGTCATGATCTCAGTTCAGAGTGTGTTTACTTTCTACAGACAGAGTTTCCTTTGTGATCGTTAGTGTAGTGAATGTTAATGGTTCAAGCAAACCTCAGCGACAGCACCAGTATATTTAATCCAGTATATTTAAAGATAAACTGGTTCTGCTTCTTATATAAAGCAGCCGACATACTGAACATGATCATCTTCAAGGATCAGACCGTGTTATATTATGAGCTCATGACCGTATTTGAAGTGACCGTGAAGCCAAGTCATTAAATGAAGAGTCAGCAGACCTGCAGAGGAAGTTCTTAACTGGTTGTTGTTTTCATTGTTCATATGCTAATGTCAAGTTAAATGTTTGTTTCTTCATCTCACTTCTTATGAATGTCCTGTTAAAAAGTGACTGTTGAATTTGTGATAAGTTAATTTGATCAGATATGTGTGCGTTTGTTGTCACTTAACAAAAATCAAGTTTGAACAAACCCGACATGTTTTGTGACTCGTTGTGATTCACTTCACTTCATTTGAATTCAGAAACTCGATGATAACATGATGTCCTTGTTCCAGGACTGATGGCTCCAGAGTGACCGGCCATGGCTCTCATGATCCCCCCCGTGAAGCTCAAATGGCTGGAGCACCTGAACAGCTCCTGGATCACGGAGGACAGCGAGTCCATCGCCACCCGAGATGGAGTCTCCGTGCTCTACTCCAAGCTGCTGGCCAACAAGGAGGTGGTGCTGCTGCCCCAGCAGGTGCTGTGTCTGAAGGGCCCCCAGCTGCCGGACTTCGAGCGCGAGTCCCTCTCCAGCGATGAGCAGGAGCACTACCTGGACGCTCTGCTCAGCAGCCAACTGGCTCTGGCCAAGATGGTCTGCTCGGACTCGCCCTTTGCCGCTGCGCTGCGCAAACGTGTGCTGGTGCTGCAGCGCATCTTCTACGCCCTCTCCAACAAGTACCACGACAAAGGTAAAGTGAAGCAGCAGCAGCACTCCCCTGAGAACCACTCGGGCTCCAGCGACCTGCACTCGGTCAGCGAGCGGCCGCGCTCCAGCACCGACGCCCTGATCGAGATGGGCGTCCGCACCGGCCTCAGCCTTCTGTTCGCTCTCCTGCGCCAGAGCTGGATGATGCCTCCCCCGCCCGGCCCTGGTGGAGGTCAAGGGGGAAACATAAACTTGTGTAACGATGTGATTCACACTGCCATCGACGTGGTGAGCTCCCTGCCCCCCCTCTCTCTGGCCAACGAGAGCAAGATCCCCCCCATGGGCCTGGACTGCCTGGCCCAGGTCACCACCTTTCTGAAGGGAGTGACCATGCCAAACTCTGGGGCGGACATCTTGGGGCGCCGCCTGGCCTCGGAGCTGCTGCTGGGCCTGGCCTCGCAGAGGGGCTCCCTGCGCTACCTGCTGGAGTGGATCGAGATGGCCCTGGCAGCGTCCGCGCTGGTCTGCACCATGGAGCCGAACCAGGTGCTGCAGAACCAGGAGGGCCTCATCGGCTATGACTGTTTCATGAACATCCTGATGCAGATGAGACGCTCTTTGGTAAGAAAACATGAACAAGACTCACAGATGGAACATGTGACTGCTGCTTAGACAGTTTTCCTTTGGTTGAGCTGTGGAATGATAAAATGCTATGAACCATTCATTCAGTCTGAGGACATGGGGGGTGCAACGTGTCACTGATCCTCAACAGAGCTCTGGAAGTAAAGGCTTAATGATGTGAACCTTCTATCGTCACAGATGTTATCTGAGGATTGTTTCTCTTAAATGCATCATGTGATGTGAGCGGCAGATTTAATAGTGTGTGTGTGTCATTAGATTTTTCTTTACTGGGGTTTGTTACAAAAGGCTTAATCCTGTTAAAGTCTGACTGGTTTGAAGTTGTGCGTGCTCTTCACTCTGCTTTGTGCGTTTGTTGGGCTCAGGGCTCCTCAGCAGATCGCAGCCAGTGGCGGGAGCCCACCCGGACCCCTGAGGGCCTCTGCTCCCTGTACGAGGCGGCACTCTGTCTTTTTGAAGAAGTAAGATACTAAAGCAGTGTTTTCCCCTCAGGACTTTGTGGTTTCATAACTTCTTGATTCGAGTTTCTTGTGGTAACTCGTCTCACCAGTGTGTTGAAATATCTCAGGCTGTCAATCTGTAGATCTCATTCTACAGATGTCACCTTTCCCTTCCATTGATTGGGTTTCCTTCCTGCAGGTTTGTCGAATGGCGTCAGACTACTCTCGGACTTGTGTGAGTCCGGACAGCATCCAGACGGGCGAGGCCCCGGTGGTGTCGGAGACCTGCGAGGTCTACGTGTGGGGCAGCAACAGCAGCCACCAGCTGGTGGAGGGCACTCAGGAGAAGATCTTACAGCCCAAGATGGCCTCCAGCTTCGCAGACGCTCAGACAGTAAGAAGAAGCCGAGACTCATGTCTGCACCTGGAACCAGACATGACATTAAACCTGAACTTATCTTAAGAAGTCGTGGTATTTGTAAGGTTGTTGTATATGTTTTATGAATTATAATAATCAGCATAAAAAAGGGTCACATGGTCTTATAATGCACTTAAATTGAAATAAACGAAGACAAAGATTTGTGCTCTTCAAGACGAAGGAGCAGAAACAATCCAGATTCTTACTTGTTGTTCTTTTTAGAAGAGAGATAATACAAATATAAAGAACTATTAAATCATATTCCCCCCCCCCCCCCCTTTGACATTTACTCCAGAATGTGTTTATGTATAATTTGCACGTGATTATATTTGAACCTGATTTTAATGCCAGGTGTTAATTGGGTATAAGACTGTGTTCAGGGCTTTTCTACACGTTGGACCTGATAAAGGACATAAACTCCAACATAGTTAGGACAGACATTTAAAACAGGTCAATCTGAGGAGGGCTGTTTTAAATTATCCTTGTGGTATTTTGACAAAAGTATGTTACAGACATTTCATTAAGACCCATGGAGCCATGTCAACTTGTGGTAAAATGGGCATACGATGGGTCCTTTAAAATGTCCTTGAAGCCCAGTCACTTCCTGACCGGTGGCGTCTCCCCTGCAGATCGAGGCCGGTCAGTACTGCACCTTCGTGATCTCCTCCGACGGCTCCGTGCGGGCCTGTGGGAAGGGCAGCTACGGCCGCTTGGGCCTCGGGGACTCGAACAACCAGTCAACGCTCAAGAAGCTGACCTTTGAACCCCACCGTGCAATCAAGAAGGTGTCGTCCTCCAAGGGCTCTGACGGCCACACGCTGGCCTTCACGACGGAGGGTGAGGTGTTCAGCTGGGGTGACGGTGATTATGGCAAACTGGGTCACGGGAACAGCTCAACACAGAAATACCCTAAACTTATCCAGGGGCCACTGCAGGGGAAGGTAGGGTGTCACCAGCTTTGAGCACATTTCACATGGTTCTCGTCCCACCTCCTTGTTCTGTTGAAGTGTTGTGCATGTTTCACTTTCGTTTCTCAGAGCTTCTAAAAACTCAATAGACGTCTCTTTGCTTGTGTGTTAATTAACAAAGAGCGGCGATGTGTGTGTGTTGTGTCAGGTGGTGGTTTGTGTGTCTGCTGGCTACAGACACAGTGCTGCAGTCAGCGAGGATGGAGAGCTGTACACGTGGGGTGAAGGGGACTTTGGACGATTAGGTAAGTTTCTGATCTAAAACAAAGATCTTAAAATATACTTTAATGTTCCCAGGACGTTGTTTGTTGTTGTTGGGCAGAAGTACTCGTCTTGCATTTTCAGAATTTCAAGAACTTTGCAATGGTGGCATTTTCTACTCAATACAATTAAGTAAAAGCGAACCTGTCTGTGGTGGAGTAAACTAGAGTAGAGTCTTCTTATCTACTCCAGGGCCCAGCAGTCCCCTGATGAAACCACATTGAAGTTACACACACTCATAAATAAAACCCTCAACATCACAGAGAACATTCATTCACTCACTCCTGGGTTCACAGGTCACGGTGACAGCAACAGCCGAAACATTCCGACGCTGGTGAAAGACATCAGCAACGTGGGCGAGGTGTCGTGTGGCAGCTCCCACACCATCGCCCTGTCCAAGGATGGGCGCACTGTGTGGTCGTTTGGAGGCGGAGACAACGGTGCGTGAACGCTTCACCGTGACTCACAACTTGAATATGAGCCGGTGAAGTGTGTTATTTCTCTGTATTGTGCTGTGGAGTTACAGTGTGATCTTTGTGAATGCCGTCAGTTGCTGTAATTTCAAAGATCTGTCTGTTGTCCTGCAGGGAAACTTGGTCACGGTGACACTAATCGAGTTTACAAACCAAAAGTGGTGGAGGCCCTGCAGGGGATGTTCATCAGGAAAGTGTGTGCAGGGAGCCAGTCCTCTCTCGCCTTAACCTCCACTGGCCAGGTAGGACATGGTTCTGTGTCCCAGCTCTCTATGGTCAGTGCTGCACTCGACTGGGTAGTGACACTGGTTCATGGAGATCTTGTTTGTCTGGAGAAAACAAAATGAATAAAGGTTTTTTAAAGTGAAAAGAGGAAGTGGTCTGGTGATGTATATTCACGTCAGGTTCTCTGCAGGTGTATGCTTGGGGCTGTGGCGCCTGCCTGGGCTGCGGCTCCTCCGAGGCCACAGCGCTCAGACCCAAGCTCCTCGAGGAGCTGGCCACCACCCGAGTGGTGGACATCTCTATCGGAGACAGCCACTGTCTGGCCCTGTCCCACGGTAATGTCTCCTGTCTGCTTCATGTTCTTTATCTGTCTCTCTCTTTAACACTCCTCCGTGTCGATGCTTCTCTGTATTGACCGGAACACATTGTTATTTAAATGGAGGAAGCCAGATTTCAGATTTAGTTGTTATTGAACATGTGACAGGAAGTTGTGTCCTCTGAAGTTCAGCACTTCTCCAACACACTTAACAATCAGAAGAGTTCAGTGCTGTGGCTCCTGCAAAGGTTCCTAGATCCTGGGAAAGGGGCTTGTGGTCATATTTCTTCTCTGAATTATTATCCCAGCCATTTCTAAAATCATGTTACTTGCCTTCTACTCAATCACCGTCTAGACAATGAAGTCTACGCATGGGGCAACAACTCCATGGGCCAGTGTGGCCAGGGGAACTCGACCGGGCCGATCACCAAGCCCAAGAAGGTGGTGAGCCTGGACGGGGTGGCGGTTCAGCAGATCTCAGCCGGCACGTCTCACAGCCTGGCCTGGACCGCGCTGCCCAGGGACAGGTCAGCTCCAGCAGAGCAAACACACACTGACACAACCTGGACTGTTCAGGAGAGATCCCCACATGGGAGGGGGGGGGGGGGGGGGAGAAGATCCTTGAACTTCTGTACGTAATCCAGGTTGTGTAATACAGGTCAAAGGTCAGTGACTGGGCGTAAACACCACCATTAGAGGGATTACACTCTGTGCTACAGACACACACACTTTGTTTCATTAAAACAGTGACAAAAGACGATTTGGTTAAAGTTTTAATTTCATTAGAGTTAGATTTATTTATTTTTCATTCTTGTTGTATAATATGAATATAATAATAATAAACATATAGTTAAATAAACCTAATTATACAGACAAACAACCCTACGAGTGTGATTTTACACAAGAAGAGTATAAATTATATAATATTATTATGGATTTTTAAATATTTGGTCTGGTGGTCCTTTCCCTTGTCAGAGTCCTCCCTCCGCTGACCTGCTGACCTGCACTCACTTTGCACTTTAACAATAAACACTGACACGACTCAGAAGTTATTAGAACCTGAACAGAACTTTACTTTGTGTTTGTTGATTCACTTGAGTTCAGTCATGACAACAGTTTAAAACCCTTTTAAAGCACAAATCAGGATTCTCGTGAAGACAGTCACACGGTGATAAAAACTAATAATTGTTTATAGAAATCAAATTCTTTGACACATCGATATCGTTGAATCGTCTGCCTCTGAATTGAAATCGAATCAGTGGCCTAGAGATTCCTGTTCAAGCTCTTGTGTCCAAACTGTCCAAACCGTGGCTTCGTGTCTCAGACGCTCTTCTTCAGGCTGGAGACACCAGTAAGACACATTGTCCACATCTTGTCTCTGACTCTCCAGGCAGGTGGTGGCGTGGCACAGGCCGTACTGCGTGGACCTGGAGGAAAGCACCTTCTCCCACCTGCGCTCCTTCCTCGAGCGCTACTGTGACGGGATCAACAGTGAAGTTCCTCCTCTGCCCTTCCCCTCGTCCCGGTGAGACCTCAGCTGCTGGAGAGAAGCCAGGAAACCAGAGAACACAGATTTACAAGTGTCTTTTTCCTGCTGGTTTATTTGTGGAACTTTCTTGCTTTTCAGTTTCTCAGAACACCTGATTTTATACATGATCGGTATGAAAAGTATCATCAAGTGTTTGTTTTATGTATTTCCAGGGAGCATCATACCTTTCTCAAGCTGTGCCTTCGGCTCTTGTCCAATCACCTGGCTCTGGCTCTGGCCGGGGGCGTGGCCACCAGTATCTTGGGTCGGCAGGCGAGGCCCCTGAGGAACCTGCTCTTCAGACTGATGGACTCCTCCGTGCCCGACGAGATCCAGGAAGTAAGAGATGATACAAGCACTTTGTGGTCCTGGGGGGGGGGGGGGGGAGGAATTAGACTGTATATTAATGAGTTGATTCATGAGGAGCCTTTAATCCATTAAGACCAAGGCGCTGAATAGAAACACTCTGGATCCTGAGCATCATGAGAATGAAGTGAGTCTCTGGACAGAAACCTGGAAGAGAAACGTTAGTGAAGGTAGAAGTGAAACCAGGTTTCTGAGGCAGCATGAGGTCACATCCAGGAGACTGAGAGTCAAACAGAGGAATACTTCCATAACCCGATGATACTAGTGTGAACCCAGTCAGTTCTGACCCTGTCAGGCTCCTGTAGCCTGCAGCACTTTGCTTTTCTACAAATCAATCAGGTTTAGTAGATATCCTTCCTGTTCTTCTTCTGGACTCGGATCAATGTGCGATTAAACTTCTCTCGTGATGCCTTGTGTTAGTTTTTATGTTGCCTTGAAAACAATTTCCTTTTTTGAGAACAGAAAGTAAGTCAAGAGGTTTTTAATCTGTGTGTGTGTGTGTGTGTGTGTGTGTGTGTGTGTGTGTGTGTGTGTGTGTGTGTGTGTGTGTGTGTGTGTGTGTGTGTGTGTGTGTGTGTGTGTGTGTGTGTGTGTGTGTGTGTGTGTGTGTGTGTGTCTCTCTGTGTGTGTGTCTCTCTGTGTGTGTGTGTGTGTGTGTCTCTCTGTGTGTGTGTCTCTCTGTGTGTGTGTGTGTGTGTGTGTGTCTCTGTGTGTGTGTCTCTCTGTGTGTGTGTCTCTCTGTGTGTGTGTGTGTGTCTCACCCCACCAGGCGGTGATTGAGACTCTGTCTGTGGGGGCCACGATGCTGCTGCCCCCGCTGAGGGAGAGGATGGAGCTGCTCCACTCGCTGCTGCCTCAGGGCCCGGACCGATGGGAGAGTCTCTCCAAAGGACAGGTGCCTCCCCTGCTTCTTCTCACTGAGAGCTTCCTCTCCAAGGAGCTGTCATCTGTTATCAATACATCTAATAATTCAAATCAGGATAAAACATCTGCTTGGTTTGTGAACCTGTAACAACAACACACAAGGATCCAAGTCAGTGAACACGTGTAGGACAACCGGGTCAATTCAAGTATATTTATCTTTTATATTTAGAGGATTATAAGTGGAGACAGATGCTGAAAACGTATTACATTTATAAAGTAGATATATATAAGAGAACTTTGAAGTTCGAGTTCTGTCTCAGTCACTTTCCTACCTGTACTTATTACAAGATGGAAACAGAAACTGACGAGAAGTGATGAGATGATTGTTTGTTTGATTTCATCATCCATCAGCTGGTTTCTGGTGAACTGATCAAATCTGTTTCTATCTTTTCATCTTATCTCAGACTGCACCGAACTAATGTCCTGAGAATGAAATGAATCTGTCCCTGACCCAAACCGCATCCATCCCACAAGTTTACTGGAAATCTGAGCAGTTGTTTTGTGTAATTCTGCTTTGGAACAAACAAACAAACAAATGGAGAAGAGTGAGAACATAGCCAGAGGGAAAAAGCCCTTAACTTAGCAAAGATAAGGAAGATAGCTCATCAGCTACTTGATTCCCATCTTCTCATTTGAGTCGTGTTGAATTCTTCTCTTCTATCCGGGCGTCTGCAAACTGAAACACAGGAAGTTGATGGAGGTTGTGAAGCGACCCCGGCTGAGGCCAGAGTGTCTCCTCTGACTGGTAGACTGGATGTACACAGGCCTGACGTCTGTGATGACATGTGCTGACTCAGCATGAGCCCACCTGTGTGGTGTGGTTGTGTTGAAGGTTGGATGTTGTCCTTGTCTGACTCGTGTGTCTGCCACAGAGGATGCAGCTGGACATCATCCTGACCAGTCTCCAGGACCACACCCACGTGGCCTCGCTCCTGGGTTACAGCTCTCCTCCCGACGGCCCAGAGGGGATCTCCTCCGGTCCGGGTTTCACAGCCCCCCCGGAGCCGGGCTACAGTGCCACAGCGGAGCACCCCGACACCCACCTGGCTGAGATCCTCATGAAGACGCTGCTCAGGAATCTGGGCTTCTACACTGTAAGTCTGGATTTTAGTGCGTTAATCAATAACAAACCATTATTTGTGGGATGAGCTAAAATCCTCTGGTGATCGGAGGTTTCTTTCTTTTTAAAACTATGTGTGTGGATGTAGCCTGAGTCTCTGAGGTTGTGTCCAAATGTCCTCACTTCCTACTGGTCCTCATAAGGATAGAAGTAAACACACACAGCTCCTGGAGATTTAACTCGAAACACAACCACTGAGCCCATTTATCTGTGTTGTTCCCAGTTGGGGACACAGATATCGTCCCTGGTTGGTTGAGCTGCTTCCAGTAACTGGTCTTTAGTCTGAAATCTTTCTTTTCAAAATAAAACACAGAGGCTCTTTTCAGTTGTGTAATTAATTTTGCAGACGGAGCGATGACTGCAGGTCGTTCTCCATCTGACTCGTGTCTTTCAGAACTCAGATTTCTCATGTGGGACATTTGCAAATGGTAAAGCCACATTAAGATAAAGAAATGTAAATCAACAAAACCAGTAGTGATGTGGTCTGAATGGGACGATACAGAGAATCCAGATCATTCAAGCACAGTCATGTTTCCAGCTCTGAGATCAGCTCATGTTTGGCTTGTGCATGTGAAGCTGTTACCAGCCTGTTGTGTGAATAGAAACACTTGGTTCAACAAAGTGGAGACGCATGTTTAGATGAATAGATAAACCTCCAAGTTTCCTTCTACATCTGTGAGATCCTCATCGTGCTCCTCTCTGAATCTGATTTGTGTGTGAACAGGACCAGGCCTTCGGGGAGCTGGAGAAGAACAGTGACAAGCTGCAGCAGGGCACCTCCTCCTCCGACAGCAGCCAGCCCGCTCACCTCCACCAGCTGCTGTGCTCCCTGCAGAAGCAGCTGTTAGCCTACTGCCACATCAACTCAGCCACTGAGGTATGGACGCTGAGCAGGTTCACACTTCACCTCTCTCCCTGCTGGAGGTTAAAAGTTCTCCTTCACTTCATTCAGCCGTGTCAGTCCTGGGCCAGGAGAGAAGTCTTCTAATGATGGGATTCAAACATATGAATGCACTGACTGAGCAGACCTGAGAGACAGACGCCCCATGATGCTCAGTGATGCACATTTAATTCCAAAGCGTTATGGATCATAACTCATAGAGTGTGTTAGTGTGGTTATGAATTATGATATACACACTGCAGCAGCAGCAGAACAGCTGGAGATCTCCTGTGTTATGAGAAGTGTATCAATCTTTCTGGTTCATTATGAAGCTGCAGCCGCTGCCACAGTCTAGATGCTCAAAGGGAAACGTTGCTGGATCTCCAGACCTTTTACACCATGAGGTCGAGACCTCACAGAAACCCAGCAGCCCCCCCATCGAACAAGCAGTGGAGAGGAAAAACCTTTCAGCAGGAGCAGCTCCTCCAGATCCAGAGTCAGGGTGGAGCACACGTCTGTCCATGTCTAACAGATTGCACCAGGGCGTCGGCCCTGAATAATTGATGCATCAAGCTGCTGATGGGCTTTAGTTTGTTGGACAACACCACGTGCAGCACAAACAATCCACCATGTTCCTTCCTCTGCTCGGGAACCGTCTGAGCCGCCGCCCGACTCCTCCTGGGACGTGTCCTCGTGGGACGTTTCCTCGTGGGACGTGGGACGTGTCCTCGTGGGACATGTCCTCGTGGGACGTTTCCTCCTGGGACGTGTCCTCGTGGGACGTTTCCTCCTGGGACGTGTCCTCGTGGGACGTTTCCTCGTGGGACGTGTCCTCGTGGGGCGTGTCCTCGTGGGACGTTTCCTCCTGGGACGTGTCCTCGTGGGACGTTTCCTCGTGGGACGTTTCCTCGTGGGACGTTTCCTCCTGGGACGTGTCCTCGTGGGACGTTTCCTCCTGGGACGTGTCCTCGTGGGACGTTTCCTCGTGGGACGTGTCCTCGTGGGGCGTGTCCTCGTGGGACGTGTCCTCGTGGGACATTTCCTCCTGGGACGTTTCCTCGTGGGACGTGTCCTCGTGGGGCGTGTCCTCCTGGGACGTGTCCTCGTGGGGCGTGTCCTCGTGGGACAATCGGTGACGGTTTTAATTTTTTCTGTGGAAAAAATAATCAATAGTTTGTTCCCTAGTCACTAAAAGATGGAGTGAGAGAACAGTGACAGACTTGAGACAGAAACATCTCATCCTGGATGGGGTCAAGGGTCATCACCAGGTGTACATGGTTCTTTTTAAACACAGGTTAACCTGTTTAAACAAAAAGGGGACGGCCATCTTTCCCATAGCCACTAGAGGAGTTCCCCCCGGTGAGTCATGTCATGAACGCACCAAACACCGAGGCTCTCCCCCCCCCCCCCTGTCGATTGAGGTTGGTCACAGGTTTCTATCACTGTTGATCGAGCCGATAACAACTTGTCTCCTGCTGAGTCAGTTGAACCAGGAGTGAACAATGATAGAGTTCATTCTCATCACAGCAGCAGTGGAGATGGTTTTTAAACAGTTGCTTTAGAGTGAGATTAACAAGCCTTTCATACATTTATTAAAATGAACTCATTGTTTTAATAAAAACCTTGAATTCTGTGTCTCTCTGCAGAACTCCAGCAGTGTGGCTCTTCTTCACAAGCACCTGCAGCTCCTGCTGCCTCACGCCACAGACATCTTCTCCCGCTCGGCCACGCTGATCAAGGAGAGCTCCTGGAACGGCAGCATACGAGAAAAGCTTCAAGGTGAAAAGGACTTTCCCCTGAAGAAGAATGTGTCCTCCTCTGTCTTTATACTTCAGTCTTTTCAAAGTAAAACACTTTTATTATCTGGCCCTTGTTATTAAAGGCAGGGTTAGTAATTTGTTTCTGAAACACTTTTTATCTGTCAGTCGATGTAGTAGTTTTGTGTTGGAAACATATTTAAGAGTCGTCTGCTCTTCAGTTTGATGATTACCAACCTGAGATCTAATTCAGTCCTTTTTAATCCAGGTTAATTATCACGATACCAAACTAAAGAGATCATTCACGTTATCTTTTCATTCCTCCTCCTCCTCCTCCGATCACTCGTAGATGTGATCTACGTGTCGGCAGCCGGCAGCATGCTGTGTCAGATCATCAACTCCCTGCTGCTGCTCCCGGTGTCGGTGGCCCGGCCTCAGCTGAGCCAGCTGCTGGACCTGCTGCCTCCTCTGGACCGGCTCAACCGCCTGCTGCCGGCTGCGTCTCCTCTGGAGGACCAGGAGCTGCAGTGGCCTCTTCACGGTGAGACTCGGACCACCAGCTGAACACAGTCACATTATCTTGATCGCTCCCTAGTGGCTGCCTCATGTATAGCCGCACCTCCTCCATGTTAGCAGATGGGACCACACTAAAACGTTTTTAAGCTTATTTAAGGATGGTTTACAAGACAAATATGACTTTACCACTTTAATTCAGGGATAACCTGTAAAAGCCGCATATAGTCAACTCTCTACTGATGGACTCAGGGTTCAACCCTCTTGCTTTAGCTGTTTAATCAGTGAAGAGATTTACCTTAAAGCTGGAGCACGTACATTCTACAGTTGCTCTGGTTTCCCTCGAGGTTGAATCCTCATGGTTTCAGCTTGTGTCTGTTTGGTGACTTTCTGTTTTGGGGACATTTGCCGAGTCAGAATCACGTTGGACTCTGGTCTTGTTTTCTGGATAACAACTGGTTGAACCTCTGGTTCCAACTGAGGCTGTTACATGTGTTACACCCCCCCCCCCCCCCACGTCAAACCTCTTGATCCACAGGAAACACTGAAGTCAATGGAATTTATTCGGCCGTCCTCTTTTTGAACTCTCCAGGTGCATCTGACTTTGCCGAGCCGGCCTCAGGAATGTCCCTGCCTCAGCCGGCGCTGTGCTGGGTCTGGCTCGTGGACCTGGAGAGGACGGTGGCCCTGCTGGTGGGCCGGTGCCTCGGGGGGATGCTGCAGGGAGCTCCGAGCTCCCTGGAGGAGCAGGACACCGCTTACTGGCTCAAAACCCCCCTGTTCAGCAACGGCCTGGCCATGGACCTCCCCCAGCTCGGTAGGAAGCTCTGAGTTCAGCTCTTTTTGAAATGTTTAACACTGGTAACCACATGTTACTGTTACTAACATCAGGTTGGATATGTTGTTCTCAGTGGACTCTTGTTTCCTCTGTGACACGTTGATGAATGTCTTCTCCCTTCGTCCTGCAGACACCTGCATCAGCTCCTTGCTGGACGCAGCGCTGTGTGGGAACGAGGAGCAGAAGCCCTTTGACTGCACTCTGCACCCGGACTCCAGTGTCCTGGTGGACCTGGCCCTGGGCTCCTCTAAGGAACCTGCCAACAGCCTCTGGATCAACATGCAGGACTACGCCATGAGCAAAGGTCTGAGCAGGAATACGAGGAATCTCTTCTTCTCTCTCGGAGTGAGTAACCTGGACATGTGTGTGACGTGATGTGTCTTCTGTTGCAGACTGGGACAACGCGTCCCTCAGTAATGAGTCCCTGTTGGACACTGTGTCCAGGTTCGTGTTGGCGTCCTTGTTGAAGCACACGGGGATGCTGAGCCAAGCCTGTGGAGAGGGAAGGTACTGCAGCCTGACGCGTTTAAAGGAGTCACATGATGCGTGTGCTCCTTATTGCATAATTCATGACTTAAATCTTCGAGTGATGTCACGAGTTATGACCCTAACCCTTTTCCTTCAGGTACCAACCGTCTAAGTCGCTGGCTGAAGTCTATCGCAGTGTTTACAAGGTCCGGAACCGTCTGCTGGCCTGTAAGAACATGGACTTCATCCAGACCCGCTCATCTTCACGTGAGAGGAGGGTGAGTTAACCACACACACACACACACACACACACACACACACACACACACACACACACAGACACAGACACACACACACACACACACACACACACACACACTGAACTTTTCTGTTGTTCCTCTTTAATTTTGACGTTTCCTCTGCAAACATCGACTTTGGTCATGACACCAAACGACCCCCCCGCTCATGGTGTCTCCTCTGGTGACAGATCTCAGACAACCAGGACTCTCTGGACCTGGACCCTCAGGAGAACTCGTTCACACGCACCATCGACGAGGAGGCGGAGCTGGAGGAGCGAGCCGACCGCGAGAGAGAGGAGGGTCATCAGGAACAAGACGATGAAGAGGAGGAGCGGGAGCATGAAGTGATGACAGCTGGAAGTACGTACATCTGCCCAGAGTCGTGTGCTCTGATGCTTTCACTGTGCAAACTGCCAGATTCTGTGTGCAAATCACAAACAGCTGTGCTCCGTTAGTTCTGCTCGAGGGGAAGTTTATTCAGTCTGTGTTAAGATTCTAAGTAAATAATTACATTGACTTGTAATCCTGAAAATTACCAAGCAGTGCTGCTGGGTAAGTGATTCATCTCCGCTCCTCTTAGTGTTGATGCTGAAACTTGGGCAGTTGTAAGACCCACGAAAATCAGGAAGACAAAGTTGTTATTTTCATGGAACCAACATATTGTTGTTTCACAGCTTGTCATGATAAGCATGTTTAATGTGTTGTGAATTAATCACAACACATTACACATGCTTATCGTGACAAGCTGTGAAACCACAATATGTTGTGTCACCTCGTAAAACGTGACACAAAATAAAACAGCCATTCCAGAGCTTCCAGAGCCAGACATTTTTTTTAGAGGATGATGCCAATTCAGATATTAGGGAGAAGAAGATGTAAATACTGACGATGTGTATTGTAAAAATATCATCGTTATTTGTTAATATTGTGTGTGTATATATATATATATATATATATATATATAAGAAATAGTTAATCATTCCTAATATGTCATAATTAACCCCTTATGACAAAGAAATGTAATTTAGGTTTGATATTTTACACCATAAACCCTTTGAATTAATAAACAAAAAAAATACAAATACATTAAGCTTTTTTTTTACGTAAAATATAAATGAACATCCTTACTGCATTTTTTTTTCTGTAGAATTAGATTTTTCATGCTGGCAAACCTCCTCGTGGAGACCAGTGTCTGTCAGAGGCTCCTGTCCACAGAGACACAAGTCAAGCTCTCGTGATAACAACACGGAAACAAATTACAAAAGTTACATTTTCTTTGCCAGCAGCTGTTGAACTTTCCTCATTTTATGAAACTTCAACCACCAACATGTTGAACGTTCTGCGACAGTTTCTAAAGACCAGCACCTGCCCAGCGTTTTGGACTGGTCATGTGATCAGGTGTAGGTGGAGCGTAATCCAGAGAGTGGAATCTAGAATTATTAAAACTCAAACGTACCAATGTAAAATAAGAATCTCCAGACGTGGTTCTGATGAATGTGTTGAGTGTTGAGCACATGTTGGTTTGTTGTGTTTGCTCGAGCTTCGGTTTTAGATTCTTCACTCTAGTGAAACCTGCGTGCTTCATGCAGCTGCTGCTTTTCCTCTAACCCAGCATTTTCTGTGTGTTGTGTGTGTGTGTGTGTGTTGTGTGTGATTGTGTGTGTGTGTTTGTGTGCACATATCGCCCAACACAGAAATCTTTCAATGTTTCCTCTCAGCACGGGAGGTAGCTCGCAGCCGGGACAGAGAGCGGGCGAGCAGCAGCACAGGCCTGGGCTCCGGCTCTGTGTCCAGGAGTGGAGGAGGAGGAGGAGGAGGAGGAGGAGGAGGAGGAGGAGGAGGAGACGAGGACACCGTTCTGTCCCAGGAGGGGAGGAGGGGCAGCTCGGGTCTCCCAGAGGGACAGGACCTGTACACGGCAGCCTGCAACTCGGTGATCCACCGCTGTGCCCTGCTGCTGCTGGGGGTGAGCCCTGTGCTGGGCGAGCTGAGCAAACAGAACCAGGAGGAGGGCCCGGCCCAGTCGGCCACAGGAACACACGAGTGCCTGAGCTTCATGACCAGGTCAGACCAGCACACCCACTCACCTGTCAACTGGTAAAGAGTTCTGTCCCCTGTTAGCAGGGACTTTGAGAAAGATGTCCCCTCGCCTGTGGAGTGAGACGTCTCACCTGTTCTCAGCCTGTTCGGTTCAAACCGTCTCCCGATGCTCTTAAGGAATAAAAAGACAGTTTCACATTTAATCTTAAACTAACTCATAACACGTGATATTCAGCACTAAATACATTATGTGTTAATTATGTTAACGTTCATTTAACACTACTTCTGTCGAGCTTTAAAAGTAGTTTTCCGGGGGCAGTTTGTAATCCAGGGTTATTCTCTACTAGACTACTTCAACTTATCATTAATTATCATAACGTGTCAGTATTTGTGGGACTTGAATTTCATTCCTTATGATCATAGCAGCTTTTATCATTGTGATGAATAAAAGTCAGCTCCTGAAACTATTCCAGATTTAGAGATCAGGCCCTGATCCGGGATCTGTCCCACTCGAGATGATGAAGTCTACCAGACCTGATGTGATGTGGTCCCAGTTTGACAAACACACTGGCTACTTTCCAAAGCTGGAGTTTTCAGTGCAAAATGCTCTGTTTGTGTTTTTTTACTGAGCAGAACAATAAACTTCTGTATCTGTCAGACTGCTGAATCATCACATCATCTCCTGTTGGTCCAGCTCCTCTGTTCACTTTAAGAAAAGTCTCCAAATGAACAGGAGGAATCATTTAGCAAAACCTGCTGCTGGACTAAGTCCTCAGAACCTGAAGTTAAGACCTGCTGCTGGACTAAGTCCTCAGAACCTGAAGTTAAGACCTGCTGCTGGACTAAGTCCTCAGAACCTGAAGTTAAGACCTGCTGCTGGACTAAGTCCTCAGAACCTGAAGTTAAGACCTGCTGCTGGACTAAGTCCTGAAGTTAAGACCTGCTGCTGGACTAAGTCCTCAGAACCTGAAGTTAAGACCTGCTGCTGGACTAAGTCCTCAGAACCTGAAGTTAAGACCTGCTGCTGGACTAAGTCCTCAGAACCTGAAGTTAAGACCTGCTGCTGGACTAAGTCCTCAGAACCTGAAGTTAAGACCTGCTGCTGGACTAAGTCCTCAGAACCTGAAGTTAAGACCTGCTGCTGGACTAAGTCCTCAGAACCTGAAGTTAAGACCTGCTGCTGGACTAAGTCCTCAGAACCTGAAGTTTAGACCTGCTGCTGGACTAAGTCCTCAGAACCTGAAGTTAAGACCTGCTGCTGGACTAAGTCCTCAGAACCTGAAGTTAAGACCTGCTGCAGGACTAAGTCCTCAGAACCTGAAGTTAAGACCTGCTGCTGGACTAAGTCCTCAGAACCTGAAGTTAAGACCTGCTGCAGGACTAAGTCCTCTGGACCTGAAGTTAAGACCTGCTGCTGGACTAAGTCCTCAGAACCTGAAGTTAAGACCTGCTGCTGGACTAAGTCCTCAGGACCTGAAGTTAAGACCTGCTGCAGGACTAAGTCCTCAGGACCTGAAGTTAAGACCTGCTGCAGGACTAAGTCCTCAGGACCTGAAGTTAAGACCTGCTGCTGGACTAAGTCCTCAGAACCTGAAGTTAAGACCTGCTGCTGGACTAAGTCCTCAGAACCTGAAGTTAAGACCTGCTGCTGGACTAAGTCCTCAGAACCTGAAGTTTAGACCTGCTGCTGGACTAAGTCCTCAGAACCTGAAGTTAAGACCTGCTGCTGGACTAAGTCCTCAGAACCTGAAGTTAAGACCTGCTGCTGGACTAAGTCCTCAGGACCTGAAGTTAAGACCTGCTGCTGGACTAAGTCCTCAGAACCTGAAGTTAAGACCTGCTGCTGGACTAAGTCCTCAGAACCTGAAGTTTAGACCTGCTGCTGGACTAAGTCCTCAGAACCTGAAGTTTAGACCTGCTGCTGGACTAAGTCCTCAGAACCTGAAGTTTAGACCTGCTGCTGGACTAAGTCCTCAGAACCTGAAGTTTAGACCTGCTGCTGGACTAAGTCCTCAGAACCTGAAGTTAAGACCTGCTGCTGGACTAAGTCCTCAGAACCTGAAGTTAAGACCTGCTGCAGGACTAAGTCCTCAGAACCTGAAGTTAAGACCTGCTGCTGGACTAAGTCCTCAGAACCTGAAGTTAAGACCTGCTGCTGGACTAAGTCCTCAGAACCTGAAGTTAAGACCTGCTGCTGGACTAAGTCCTCAGAACCTGAAGTTAAGACCTGCTGCTGGACTCAGTCCTCAGAACCTGAAGTTAAGACCTGCTGCTGGACTAAGTCCTCAGAACCTGAAGTTAAGACCTGCTGCTGGACTAAGTCCTCAGAACCTGAAGTTAAGACCTGCTGCAGGACTAAGTCCTCAGAACCTGAAGTTTAGACCTGCTGCTGGACTAAGTCCTCTGGACCTGAAGTTAAGACCTGCTGCAGGACTAAGTCTTCAGGACCTGAAGTTAAGACCTGCTGCTGGACTCTGGGCTGTTCCAGTGTCAGTTGTGATTGAACCTGTTGTATTGTCACTGATGAAGATGATGAATCGGCTCCTGTGATGTGTTTGTGTGTAGGAGTGAGAGTCTGAGTGCAGAGAGCCGCTCTGTGCAGAGCAGCCCGAGCTACAGACTGATGAAGTCCAGGAGCGAGTCGGATCTCTCCCAGCCCGAGTCAGACGAGGAGGGCTGCACTCAGGTAAATCTCACACTGCTATGACCTGTAAAGTAGTTGTGGTGGGCAGTACACTGGTGTGTGGTTATCACTGGTGTGTGGTTATCACTGGTGTGTGGTTATCACTGGTGTGAGGTTATCACTGGTGTGAGGATGCACCAGGACATGTGCAACACCTTCATCACCATGATGAATCAACAATCTACTCACTTAAAAATCCACCATTTATATTTCTTTCTCTGAATACTGGTCCTTATACAGCTTCTCTCTAGCAAATTAAAAAGATAAACATTTATCCAGCAAGACGTGTGATGAAGAGGAGGCAGCCGAACGGGTCGGTTCAAACAGACCAGTGTAGGAACCAGTCGCCCACAGGGGAGGAGTCAATCTCAACCACAGTGTGATGGAGTCGCTGGTGAAAACAAACAGAGGAAACACAAGCAGCCTTGTAGACATTGAATTCTGATGCCCTCTACCAAACAAATCACAAACACTCTATTAAAGTAATACTGTGCTATAGAGCTGACCTTTCAAAACGTGAATAATACAGTGATATTAATTTGAGGTCCTCTCACGAGCTCCTCCAGCGTGGACGTGTCCTCATTCGATTGTGTCTCTGTCTTTCAGAGTGGACGGAGGAACGTGGACCTGGACCTCGCGTTCTCCCACAAAAAACGAGGTAAAGATGATTCCTGTAGAATCGGTGAGAAGTGGAGACTGAGGATGAATCTCTTTGTGTGTTTGTCGTCTTTCATACGTTACCTTTGTCTCTCTGTCTTTTAATTTCCTGTGTGAATAGTTTATTTGCTTCTTTTGGGGCAGTTGAGCCCCAAACACAAGAGGAGCTCCAAGCAAGTAAACGATGGCATGTTTCCTCTTCCTCTCGTTAGCTCAGCTCCCCCCCCCCCCTCACTCATCTCTCATGACGAGGGCCTTGTCTTCAGCTCCTTCATATTCTCCTTACTGAGCAGTGAGCCGTTACACAGATGTGCCTGTTGAACCAGTAGCAGCTCATTCTCCATCTTGGAATGTGTGTTACTCAGTGACGTCTCCTCCCCGGTGAGGAATGTGCTGCGTCATGCTGAAGAGGTGTCATGGATCCCACCAGCTGCACTTGTAAAGATATCATCATGATACTTTGACCTGAGTGCTTTCAGAGAGACAGCAGCTGATTATCATTCCACTTCTCCACCTCCGTGGGTATTGAGAGTTCAGAGGGTCCATTACAGACCAGTTCATAATGGCTGACGAAGGCTTGTGCCCGCATGAACAATTAGCATTTGGCCTTTTGATGAACTGATAGAGTAATAATGCATTGCACTGCAGAGCTCTCGAGTGCTTCAGTGCCGTGGTTCATCCATCAGAGAGAGACTCTGTGTGTTCATGTATCTGAAGGCTCCTCTCTCCCTCTGCAGGCCTGCTCCACAGCTCCCCCGACTCCCTGGCCGAGTCCTGGTTCAGGGCCAAGCTCAGTCGCCAGCGCAGCTACAGCTCGGCCTTCTCCTACGAGGAGTCGGACCTGGACCTGAGCCGCTCCCTGGGCGTCTACGCCCTCATCGACAACATGGTCAGCTACATCAGCGGTGACGTGGGCCTGGCTCCGGCCTTCAAGGAGCCCGAGGAGAGCATGTCCACCAGCCCTCAGGCCACCATCCTGGCCATGGAGCAGCAGCAGAGCAGAGCAGAGGTGAGAGGTGGAGTCTTCTGACGGCTGTGATGTCTCATGAGTTTGGTTTAACATCAGACACCAGGGGATGTCGAGTCTTATGCCTTTAACTTCAGTTGATAATATTCAATCCTAAGAAAAACCTTTAGTACAGCAACATGAAGCACTTTCACTTTCCTGCCATGTGATTCAAAACCTCCTGGAGGATCTAGCAAGAGCAGGCTCCACTTTTAAAATATGCTATTGTTTGAGAAATAAATTAATAGTCATTCTTTTGATAATTCTTCATGAGCGCTGGGCCTGGGGCCGGTTAACAGAGAGAGATGAAGAAAGTGACGAAACATAAAATCTGGTCTCTAGTGCAAAAGTTCTTCCTTCAGCTCGACCCTCAATAAGATCACAGATCATTTCAGTGGCTTTGAGTAAACCTGCTGAGGAACAGAGAAATGAGAACATAATCAAAGAGATGGATATGTAACCCTGCTGGAATATGAACTTGACTTCTGGGATGTGTCCCTTCAGCTGCGGTTGGAGGCTCTTCACCAGATCGTGGTGTTGATCTCCGGCATGGAGGAGAAGGGCAGCCAGCCCGGCGGCGCCTTCCAGTCGTCCTCTCTGCTCACCTCGGTCCGGCTGCAGTTCCTGGCCGGTTGTTTCGGCCTCGGCACCGTGGGCACCGGAGCGCTGAAGAGAGAGAGTGTGCAGCTGCATCACTACCAGGTGATACTTTCAGCAGCTGGCATTGAGAAGCCTCAGAGGTTTTAATTTAGTATATTCTCCGTGTGTTCTACGAGTGTCTCAACATATTACTGTGTTTCACAGGATGGTGTGAAATCCGCTAAGAGGAGCCTGCAGATTGAAATCCAGACAGCCGTCCACAAGATCTACCAGCAGCTGTCTGTCACACTGGAGAGAGCGCTGCAGGCAAACAAGCACCACATCGGTAACACACACTACTACTGTATACACATGTTTATATATTCACTCTACCTACAGTCAATCTGAGGCTTTACTTCTCTCCCTCGTAGAAGCGCAGCAGCGCCTCCTGCTGGTCACCGTGTTCGCGCTGAGTGTTCGCTACCAGCCGGTGGACGTGTCCCTGGCCATCTCCAGTGGGCTGCTCAACGTGCTGTCTCAGCTCTGCGGCACCGAGACCATGCTGGGCCAGCCGCTGCAGCTGCTGCAGAAACCTGGAGTGTCTCAGCTCAGCACGGCCCTGAAGGTGGCGTCCACGCGCCTGCTGCAGATTCTGGCCATCAGCACCGGGTGAGAAGGAGATTAGAAGGTTCTGTCACTACTCTGTGACCCTGGACACAAAGAAAGGGTTCCATCAACATCTGTGTGTTTGATTCACAGAACTTATGCAGACAAGTTGAGTCCGAAGGTGGTCCAGTCGCTGTTGGACCTGCTCTGCAGTCAGCTGAAGAACCTGTTGTCTCAGGCTGGAGTCAGTCTCCAGTCCTCTGGAAAAGACCAAGAGGACAACAAACATGAGGACAGTGCAGACTCCGAGAAGAAAGACTTGAGAGGTGATGAGAGAAAGCTGCTCTCGCTACTGTTTAATGGCCTCAGATCAGTTTTCAGAGTTGTCTGTATTCCATGAAATGTAATTTCCTGCCTGTAATCGTGTGGTTGTGTTGTTGTTGTGTGTTTTGCAGCTGTGATTCGTAAGCAGCACACTGCAGAGCTGCACCTCGGAGACTTCCTGGTCTTCCTCAGGAGAGTTGTGTCCTCCAAGGCCATCCAGTCCAAGATGGCCTCCCCCAAATGGACCGAAGTGCTGCTCAACATCGCTGCACAGAAGTGCTGCTCAGGTACAACCGGCTGTAACACAACACAGATAAACGTGTGATGCTTTCACAACGTAAAACACAACTAAGACATGAACGTGTGTTGGTTCCAGGGCTCCCTCTGGTGGGGAACTTGAGGACCCGGCTCCTGGCGCTTCATGTTCTGGAGGCGGTTCTGCCTGCATGTGAGGCCAATATGGAGGATGACCAGATGACACAGGTACGCCTCTGTCCACGTCCTCAAAGGATGTGTGTTTGTGTTGTTCTTTGAGCCGGTGTGTTCAGGTCAGTTCAACACCGGGTGGAACTCTGCAAAGACGCAGTTCAGCAGATTGAATATCTACAGGAACCCGTGAGAACCACAGAGCGGACCGGTTCCTCCTGGTGGGAGGTTGTGTAGTGTTTAACCACGTCACACGTCAGTTGTGTTGAGCTCACTGTGAGACTCTGGAACAGAAGACAACAAGTCATGTAGTTTGAACTGCACAGCATCTGACAACTGTACAAGTTGTGTCGTCTCAATTTGCCAGATGTGTCTGTGGAGTTTTTTGTGGGATTTGTCGACTTTAACAAAAGTGTGTTGTACTGTAACACAACAAACTCTTGACTTCCTGTCCTGCAGGTGGTGGAGCGTCTCTTCTCTCTGCTGTCCGACTGCATGTGGGACGGTCCCATCGCTCAAGCAAAGCACTCGATCCAGATCAAAGAAAAAGTCCAAGAGCTTAAACTACAGGTGTGCCCCCCCCCCCCCCCGCTGTGTTCACACTATCATGTTTTCTATGAAGGTCTGACAAGCTCTGTTCTCCACAGGGAGAGTCCGAGGAGGAGGACGAGAACCTCCCCATTCAGGAGGTGTCCTTCGACCCGGAGAAGGCCCAGTGCTGTGTGGTGGAGAACAGCCAGGGGCTGACGCACGGCAGCGGGGGCAAAGGCTACGGCCTGGCCTCCACCGGGATCTCCTCTGGGTGCTACCAGTGGAAGGTACATTGTGTTAATGTTGTGTATGAAGTGGAAACGTGCAGATCACAATTACTCACAGTGAAGACAGCGTTCAGTCTCTTTTGTGTCTCTTGTGAAGTTGTCCTCCTGTCCCTCGTCCCTCTAGTTCTACATCGTGAAGGAGAACCGAGGCAACGAGGGCACGTGTGTCGGGGTCTCCCGGTGGCCCGTGCACGACTTCAACCACCGCACCACGTCCGACATGTGGCTGTACCGGGCCTACAGCGGGAACCTCTATCACAACGGAGAGCAGACGCTGACGCTCAGCAGCTTCACGCAGGGAGACTTCATCACCTGCGTCCTGGACATGGAGGCCAGGACCATCTCGTTCGGCAAGAATGGAGAAGTGAGAAATGATAACAGCTCAGCTCCTGAGCTTTAGAACCACCTGGGATGAGGTCATGTGACTGCAGCTCTATGTTTGTTTACATGTACACTGTGGTCTCTTTCAATACACAGTGGAATCCTCTCATAGTCACAGAGAGAGTAATCAAATGGATCAAAAAGCTTGAGAGAGAGAGAGAGAGACTGCTTATAGTGATCATTTGTGTTTGCACAAAATAATCAGTTTAAACAACCGACTGAGATTATCAGCTCCAGCTTCTGTGTTGGTCTCTGACTCTGGACTTGTGCGTCCACAGGAGCCGAAGTTGGCCTTCGAGGACGTGGACGCCACGGAGCTGTTTCCCTGTGTGATGTTCTACAGCAGTAACCCTGGAGAGAAGGTCAGAGAACAGATAGAGACACAAGCAGAACAGAATCATTTACTATGAATTATAATGTTTATGATCTGGTTAGTTTGGGTTTCACGTTGTAGTTCAGAGAGCACATTAAAGACACACGTCCTGTCCTGTATATATTGAACTTGTCTCTGCATGGCTCCAGGTTAAGATCTGTGATATGCAGATGAGGGGAACCCCACGGGACCTCCTCCCTGGAGACCCGGTCTGCAGCCCCATGGCCACGGTTCTGGCCGAGGCCACCACTCAGCTGATCCGCATCTTACACCGCACCGACCACTGGACCCATGGTATCAACAAAACCATGGTGGAGCGACTTCACAAGATCAAGGTCTGCTTCAGAGAGTCAGCCGGAGCCTCCGGTGGCAGCGGAGGTCAAAGACTGAAGAAGAGCCGCTCGGTGCAGAGCCGCGAGGAGCACGACGCCCAGAGGGACAGCCAGGACACCACCACGAGGACGGAGGAGGACAGGGGACGCCACGGGCGCCAGCACGGCTTGGGGGAGCTGTCGGAGCACCACCTGAGGACGCTGTGCACAGAGGTGTGGCCCGTGCTGGCGGTGATCGGGGGGGCGGATGCAGGCCTCCGTGTCGGGGGGCGATGTGTTCACAAGCAGACCGGACGCCACGCCACCCTGCTGGGCGTGGTGAAGGAGGGCAGCACCTCCGCCAAGGTGCAGTGGGACGAGGCGGAGATCACCATCAGGTACCGGCTCACTGCTCTCTGATGAGGCTCCTTTTGTTCTTCATGTTGCTTTGGACATTTGTCTTTGTTTACATGTTACTGTTTTTAATTACTGATGTATTTTTGTAGGTTTATCAAACTAGTGTGCTGTGCATAGCGCTCTCTTCTGGATTCTTACTGAATGTGATCCTCTCTATAGATGGAGGGGAATCATAAGGATATTGATTTGAGGTAGTTTGAAAAAAATTAACTACGTGAAGATCTAGATCTTTGTCCTTTGGTTCAGTTGATCCGTCAAAATCAGCTCAAGGTTCACGAAGGGACAAAGACAATCCAGAGGCTCAGGACATTTTTATGGATAAAATATAGGGCTGCTGAATTAATCGAATTTTAATCGTGATTTCGATTATGGGGTCAAACGATCTCCAAACTACTATAATCGAGTTGAAAAGATTATTTGCAAAGGCATGTCACATGACCATTCAAGTACACTGGTCATGTGATGTAAACAGGAAGTCTTTTTTCCACTCTGCAGTTGGTTGAACAGCGCTGTTAGCAGCGATCTGCTTCTACCGCTGGAAGTCGAGTCACGTGACTGATGAGAACCAATCAGGAAGAGAATAAAACACAACCTTATCAAACCAAAGTCTCTGGTCTGGAGGTGTAGAACTCCATCGTAGAACACGTGATGTGTTTAAAGCTACAACCCAGAGGAGGACGTCTCAGTGTAGGAACCAGTGGAGTCGACACACGATGTGATTTCTGGATGTTTCTGTCTTCATCTTCCTCTGATGCCCTCTGCATTGGCCTCTGCCCCCCCCCCCCCCCCCCCCCTCTTCAGCCTCCATGTTCCCTCACTGTGTTCTACTGTTCTCTCACTTGTTGTTCTGCTTCATTGCTCTTCGCAGCATGTTTTCTTTCCACCTCTGTTTTGTGTCTTGCCTGCTGTGCTCTCTCTCTCCTGCCCTCTCCCTCACTTTGTGTTTCCTTCCCTTGTCTCCTTTCCCTCTCCACCTCCTTCGATTAAAGCTTCCCAACTTTCTGGTCGCCTAGTGACACTCCGCTGTACAACCTGGAGCCGTGCGAGCCGCTGCCCTTCGACGTGGCTCGATTCCGTGGCCTCACCGCCTCGCTGCTGCTGGACCTCACCTACCTCACCAGCATCCACGAGGAGCCCGGAGCCAAGCTCGGTGTGCGACGCCACGACAAGAAGCATCGCAACGCCGCGTCCACCGGCCACGAGCCGGCCGCCAGCGAGGACAAAGCCGACAACGATAGTCACAACCGAAATGAACAAAGGGACGGAGCCTCGTCTGCAGCAGCTCCCAACGCCCCGACCTCTGACCTGCGTGTGTCCCACAGCCTGGACGAGGTGAAGGCCCACTCGGCGCCCAACTCCAAGTCAGAGAGCGAGATCTCCTCGGTGGCCGGCGGCGGTGGAACTGAGACTCTGTTCTCAGCTGCTCCTCACATCCCCGCGGAGGGGATCAGGAAGAAAGGTCACGACCACGGCCTCCGCAGCCACGAGCCGCCTCCTCCCTCCGTGGCCACCCAGTCGGAGGTCCACGCCGTGCAGCTGTCCTACCTCTACCTGGGAGCCATGAAGACCCTCAGCGCTCTGCTGAGCTGCAGCAAGTACGCTGAGCTGCTGCTGATCCCAAAGGTACCAACCAGTAAACACCAGTTCCATTTAGGATTCATTTGCTAAGAGGCTCTTTCCAAAAGGTTAGCCAGTTAGCTTAGCATAAAGCCTTGATACACTCTTCACCTGTCAACAGCTCAAATGAAGAAGTGACAACTTGAATCTTTAGAAATGAATATGGAGCAAACACAGAATCTCTGAATAGCTGATGTGAGTCTCAGATCAGATCAGGTCACGTTGTGTTTCCAGCTTCATCCCTCTCTCCTCTGACTTCCAGGTTCTACCGGACACGGCGCCGAGCGGGCACAACGCTGATCTGAACGCCAGCCCCAGCGGGGGGGGCGCTGCCAGCTCGCCGGTCTGCCCTGAGGAGGCGGAGGTGCGGGCGGCGCTGCAGTTCCTCATGCGCCACATGGTGAAGCGGGCGGTGATGCGTTCCCCCATCAAGCGGGCCCTGGGCCTGGCGGACCTGGAGAGAGCCCAGGCCATGATCTACAAGCTGGTGGTGAACGGGCTGCTGGAGGAGCCCAGTGGGGCGAAGATCAAGCCTGGTGAGAACCAGTAGAGATGTTACTGGTGTGAACCCAGTCCACTGATTGTTTATTAGTTTCTTTTAAGCTTCAAGAGCCAATCATGTCATGTGAACATCAATTAACTGCTCAGGGGATTTATTTAGCTGATTAGATTTTAGTATTTGAAAAATTACCTTTCATTTGAAAAGAAAAACATATTTTGAAACACATCTCCTGTTGTTGGAATCGTGATGAAATCGTTATTTGAGGCTGGGATGTCCACCACTAGAGATGTTTAACAATTCTTTGTTAAAACCTCAACAAACTACTCCCATATAAATTTTATAGGCAAATAAACTGCTGTAAAAACAGTAAGAG
This sequence comes from Pleuronectes platessa, assembly GCF_947347685.1. Taxonomy (NCBI): domain Eukaryota; kingdom Metazoa; phylum Chordata; class Actinopteri; order Pleuronectiformes; family Pleuronectidae; genus Pleuronectes; species Pleuronectes platessa. Next base: position 33,140,789 of record NC_070626.1, read on the forward strand.
CTTCATTCATTGATTTAAACTCTGTGTAGATATTGTGTCGATAGGGGGCGCTGTTTGAGCTTGGTCTGTGTCTTATGTCCCTCAGGAGTGAGGAGTGAACCGGAGGGGGAGGGGGAAGGCCCAGAGGGGGAGCAGTTGGCACAAACCCCGGTCACCACCAGCCCCTCGGCCTCCAGCACCACCTCCTTCATGAGCTCCTCTCTGGAGGACACCACCACCGCTACCACGCCCGTCACAGACACGGAGACCGCCCCGGCCTCGGAGTCTCCAGGAGTGATGCCGCTCAGCCTCCTCAGGTCAGAGCAGACATGTTGTCCTCCTGGTGTTAATGAGTCTCCTTGTCCTCCTCGTGTTAATGAGTCTCCTTGTCCTCCTGGTGTTAATGAGTCTCCTTGTCCTCCTGGTGTTAATGAGTCTCCTTGTGTTAATGAGTCTCCTTGTCCTCCTGGTGTTAATGAGTCTCCTTGTCCTCCTGGTGTTAATGAGTCTCCTTGTCCTCCTGGTGTTGATGAGTCTCCTTGTCCTCCTGGTGTTGATGAGTCTCCTTGTCCTCCTGGTGTTAATGAGTCTCCTTGTCCTCCTCGTGTTAATGAGTCTCCTTGTCCTCCTGGTGTTGATGAGTCTCCTTGTCCTCCTGGTGTTGATGAGTCTCCTTGTCCTCCTGGTGTTGATGAGTCTCCTTGTCCTCCTGGTGTTGATGAGTCTCCTTGTCCTCCTGGTGTTGATGAGTCTCCTTGTCCTCCTGGTGTTAATGAGTCTCCTTGTCCTCCTGGTGTTGATGAGTCTCCTTGTCCTCCTGGTGTTGATGAGTCTCCTTGTCCTCCTGGTGTTGATGAGTCTCCTTGTCCTCCTGGTGTTGATGAGTCTCCTTGTCCTCCTGGTGTTGATGAGTCTCCTTGTCCTCCTGGTGTTAATGAGTCTCCTTGTCCTCCTGGTGTTGATGAGTCTCCTTGTCCTCCTGGTGTTAATGAGTCTCCTTGTCCTCCTGGTGTTAATGAGTCTCCTTGTCCTCCTCGTGTTAATGAGTCTCCTTGTCCTCCTGGTGTTAATGAGTCTCCTTGTCCTCCTGGTGTTGATGAGTCTCCTTGTCCTCCTGGTGTTGATGAGTCTCCTTGTCCTCCTGGTGTTGATGAGTCTCCTTGTCCTCCTGGTGTTAATGAGTCTCCTTGTCCTCCTGGTGTTGATGAGTCTCCTTGTCCTCCTGGTGTTAATGAGTCTCCTTGTCCTCCTGGTGTTAATGAGTCTCCTTGTCCTCCTGGTGTTGATGAGTCTCCTTGTCCTCCTGGTGTTGATGAGTCTCCTTGTCCTCCTGGTGTTGATGAGTCTCCTTGTCCTCCTCCTGTTGATGAGTCTCCTTGTCCTCCTCCTGTTGATGAGTCTCCTTGTCCTCCTCGTGATATTAAACTGAGATTTGAATGTCTCCATCTTTTCACAGACAAATGTTCTCTAGTTACCCGACCACCGGCCTGGGCCCGGCCCGGCGAGCCCAGACTCCTCCGGTGTCGTCTCTGCCGACCTCCCCCTCCGAGGAGGTGGGGCGCCGGCAGAGCCTCACCTCCCCGGACTCCCAGCCCAGCCGGCCACAGAACAGAACCGGTACCTGTAAGTATCCCAGATGTTCTGAGTTATAAATATCACTGTGGTGCATCTAGAAGATTCACAACACAAAGGAAAGCTGCATGTTTTAAAAACAATATCTCTGAAACTTGTCAGTGTTCAGATATAAGTTCACAGAATCCAGTCATTAATCCAGAGTTTGACTTCCTGTCAGATTTAATAATGAAGATTCTTCTCTGCAGCTCTGTCCGACCCCAGCAGCCGACTGTCCACGTCCCCCCCCCCCCCCTGCCATCGCTGGGCCGCTGCTGGAGATGGGCTTCTCCCTGAGGCAGATCACCAAAGCTCTGGAGTCCACGGGTCAGTCTCCCCCTGTCTCCCCCAGTCCTCCCTCTGTCTCCCTCTGTCTCCCCCAGTCTCCCCCAGTCCTCCCCCAGTCCTCCCCCAGTCTCCCTCAGTCCTCCCCCAGTCCTCCCCCAGTCTCCCTCAGTCCTCCCCCAGTCCTCCCCCAGTCCTCCCTCAGTCCTCCCAAGTCTCCCTCTATCTCCCTCTATCTCCCTCAGTCTCCCTCAGTCTCCCCCAGTCTCCCCCAGTCTCCCTCAGTCCTCCCCCAGTCCTCCCCCAGTCCTCCCCCAGTCTCCCTCTATCTCCCCAGTCCTCCCCCAGTCCTCCCCCAGTCTCCCCCAGTCCTCCCCCAGTCTCCCCCAGTCTCCCCCAGTCCTCCCCCAGTCTCCCCAGTCTCCCTCTATCTCCCCCAGTCTCCCTCAGTCCTCCCCCAGTCTCCCTCTATCTCCCCCAGTCTCCCTCTATCTCCCCCAGTCTCCCTCAGTCCTCCCCCAGTCCTCCCTCTATCTCCCTCTATCTCCCTCTATCTCCCTCAGTCTCCCCCAGTCTCCCTATATCTCCCTCTGTCTCCCCCAGTCTCCCTCTATCTCCCTCTGTCTCCCCCAGTCTCCCTCTATCTCCCTCTGTCTCCCCCAGTCTCCCCCAGTCTCCCTCTGTCTCCCTCTGTCTCCCTCTGTCTCCCTCTGTCTCCCTCAGTCCTCCCCCAGTCCTCCCTCAGTCTCCCTCAGTCTCCCCCAGTCTCCCCCAGGCCTCCCCCAGTCTCCCTCTATCTCCCTATATCTCCCTTTGTCAACCCCAGGCCTCCCCCAGGCCTCCCCCAGTCTCCCTCTGTCTCCCTCAGTCTCCCTCAGTCTCCCTCAGTCTCCCTATGTCTCCCTCAGTCTCCCCCAGTCTCCCCCATTCTCCCTATATCTCCCTCTGTCTCCCCCAGTCTCCCTATATCTCCCTCTGTCTCCCCCAGTCTCCCTCTGTCTCCCTCTGTCTCCCCCAGTCTCCCTCTGTCTCCCTCTGTCTCCCCCAGGCCTCCCCCAGTCTCCCTATATCTCCCTTTGTCAACCCCAGGCCTCCCCCAGTCTCCATCTATCTCCCTCTATCTCCCTCTGTCTCCCCCAGTCTCCCCCAGTCTCCCCCAGGCCTCCCCCAGTCTCCATCTATCTCCCTCTATCTCCCTCTGTCTCCCCCAGTCTCCCCCAGTCTCCCTCTGTCTCCCTCTATCTCCCTATATCTCCCTCTGTCTCCCCCAGTCTCCCTCTGTCTCCCCAGTCTCCCTCAGTCCTCCCCCAGTCTCCCTCTGTCTCCCTCTGTCTCCCTCAGTCTCCCCCAGTCTCTCCCAGTCCTCCCTCAGTCTCCCTCAGTCTCCCTCAGTCTCCCCCAGTCTCCCCCAGTCTCCCCCAGTCCTCCCTAGTCTCCCATTTGTCTGTTAACTGCAATGAATGCGTTTTAAGTAATTAAATCTAATGAAGTAGTAACAAGGTCGTTATTATTGTTTCGCCCTGTTAACACATGATTAACATTTTAAAATGATGAAACTAGTTTGTCAGAAAACAGTTTGAATATTGAAAGGTTGAATGTGGTGTTGTGTCCATGATGTGGTTAATGGATGGATTGTGTGTTTATGGATGGATGTTGTGTTAATGGATGGATTGTGTGTTTATGGATGGATTGTGTGTTTATGGATGGATTGTGTGTTTATGGATGGATTGTGTGTTTATGGATGGATTGTGTGTTTATGGATGGATTGTGTGTTTATGGATGGATTGTGTGTTTATGGATGGATTGTGTGTTTATGGATGGATTGTGTGTTTATGGATGGATTGTGTGTTAATGGATGGATTGTGTGTTTATGGATGGATTGTGTGTTTTGACTCCAGGTGCACGAGGAGAAGCAGACGCTCAGAACATCACGGTGCTGGCCATGTGGATGATCGAGCACCCGGGCCCAGAGGAGGAGGAGGAGCCTCACACCAGAGGCAGCGAGGGCTCCGACTCCTCGTGTCCGGGGGCCACGGCCTCAGCTGGAGGCAAATCTCTGGACAGGAGCTCGTTCCTCTGCTCCCCCGGAGAAATCACCACCGCAGACGCTGCGGAGATGGAGGAGGGCTTCAGTGAGAGGTGAGAGGTCCAAGTTAGAGTTTCAAACTGTAGAGACTGACCTCACACAGTACGTCTCAAAGGTCTGTAGGAAACATCTGGATCCTCTGGAACAACCACAGGATCTAGTTTTGGTTCTTTAACCACTTTTTACAATATCACTTTTTACTTTCCACCGGATTCAGCTTCAGTTGGATGTTAAACAGCTTCTCATACTGAATGTCTCCATGAATAAACCTGTGTGTGTCCCTCAGTCCCGAGGCTCTGGAGCAGGACAGCGCCTCGGCCTCCAGCGGCGTGTCCCTCAGAGGACGCTCTGCGGCTGGAAGGAAGCATCGCTTCGACCTGGCGGCTCGAACCCTCTTAGCCCGCGCTGGTGAGGATTCTCCTCTTTCACCTTCATCCCATGTTTGTTTGAAAGTGAAACCAGAAGCCTCACGTTCTCCTTCCCGTCTCAGCCGGGCTGTACCGCTCGGTGCAGGCCCACCACAGCCAGTCGCGTCGGGAGGTTCCGTCCCTGCAGCAGCAGCAGGACCCGGCTGCTCTGTACGACTTCAACCTGGACGAGGAGCTGGAGATGGACCTGGACGAGGAGACCATGGAGGCCATGTTCGGCCAGGACCTCGCCAGCGACACCGACATTCTGGGAATGTGGATCCCGGAGGTACTGGACTGGCCAACATGGGTGTGTGTGACTTTATGCTACTGTCAGTGGGCTGCTGTCCCCTCCCTGCTCTGTCCCTGCTCCACGTCTCCATCACAGTCACATCATCTGCACCAACAAACACCAGCTTCTTCAGGCTCTGCTCTCATTTCTCATTTCTCCTCTAACTGGCATGAACAACTAAACATTTGAATGTTGCTTGTACCTCATTAACACAGCGTGGTCACTGGTCCACGTCTGCTTCTCTGAAGCCTCGTGTGTGTGTGGTGCCTTCTTCATGTGCGTGTCTGTGTGTCTGCCCCGCGTCGCAGCATGTGTGTGAGACAGACGATCGGGACGAGGTGGTGGTGTGCGAGCTGTGCGAGGCCAACGTGGCCAACTTCAACCAGCACATGAAGAAGAGCCACCCGGGCTGCGGCCGCAGCGCCAACCGCCAAGGCTACCGCAGCAACGGGGCCTACGTGGACGGCTGGTTCGGGGGGGAGTGCGGCAGCGGGAACCCGTACTACCTGCTGTGTGGAGGCTGCCGGGAGAAGTACCTGGCCATCAAGAGCAAGGCCAAGGTCCCTGTGGTGGAGAGGTGGGTACACGGGGGGGGGGGCAGGTTGTGACCAGACGTGTTTAACAGGGAGAGAAGAAACACAATTCAGTTCCCACCTGTGTATGGACCGTGTCATGTTGCTTTGATTAGACGCTCTGTGGTATTCTGTTGTTTTATTGTATTAGTTTATGAATCAGAGGACGTGAAAGGGACACAACTGTTGTAATAAGTGTGTTGTGTGGTTTGTGTTCAGATATAAGGGACAGGCTCCGGACCTGCTGGGGAAGCAGGACAGTGTCTATGAAGGTACAGTTCAGTGACTCATGACACAACCAGCTGCCGTTTGATCGTTTCCTTCTTTGTTTGTTTAAACGCTGCGGTTGTCTGTCCCGCTGCAGAGGACTGGGACATGCTGGACGTGGATGAAGACGAGAAGCTGACCGGGGAGGAGGAGTTTGAGCTGCTGGCCGGCCCTCTGGGTCTGAGCGAGCGCAGGGTGGTCCCCGAGGCCGTCCAGTTCCCGGACAGCGACCCACTGGGAGCCTCCGTGGCGATGGTGACGGCCACCAACAGCATGGAGGAGACGCTGCTGCAGATCGGTGAGGAGCACGTGTCCAAGCAGCTGACCTGTGTTGGTGACCTGGAGCTAATCGGTGAGCGTGTCTCCTCAGGCTGTCAGACCTCGGTGGATAAGAGCTGCTCGGGCAGGGTGACCCTCGGGGAGCAGGCCGCCGCTCTGCAGAACCCACATGACCGCGTGATGGCTCTGAGGAGGGTGACGGCTGCAGCCCAGGTGCTGCTGGCCAGGACCATGGTGATGAGAGCCCTGTCCCTGCTGTCCGTCAGGTACCAACACAACGTCCTGCTGGTTCTTCACTAACTACACAAACTGAACCTCCTGCTGCTGAGCTGTGAAAGAAGAGCTTCATTAAAGATCTGTCAGCTCCTGATCGTCCTCCTCCAAGAGTCACAGGGAAATAAATCCTGCTCTTACTTTTATATTTATCTGTTTGTATCTACTTCCTGTTTACACCACATGACCAGAGAAAGGGACTGGTCACGTGACGTAGAGATTTTAAAAGTAGATCATAGTACAGATGCAGCGTCTGACTCCCCCTGGTGGTGATAGCGTGAACAAATCAAACAAACTCGTCTTCAAGATGCAACAATTCATTTTATATCAATTCTACACGTCATGACTTAATTCACTTTAATCGACACAATAATTATGAAACTAGATATATTTGATAGATCTCAGCCTAACAGATGAAAACGTTTGTCCCTCCCAGTGGCTCCAGCTGCAGCCTGGCAGCCGGACTGGAGTCTCTGGGTCTGACGGACATCAGGACTCTGGTCAGACTCATGTGCCTGGCGGCAGCGGGCCGGGCCGGGCTGTCCACCGGTCCCACCGCGGCCTCGGGTCATGCGGAGCGGCCACGTGGAGCCAAGGCGAGCAAACCCATCTCCTGCCTGGCGTACCTCAGCACAGCGGTGGGCTGCCTGGCCTCCAACAGTCCCAGTGCTGCCAAGCTGCTGGTGCAGCTCTGCACTCAGGTACACAGGGCGACTCAAACCAGTGCCTCCCAGCGTCCCATTCCATATCCACGTTTCATTAAGAGATCTGATGGTTTGTAAAGAAAGGAAAACACTGGGTTGTGTTTCAGTCTCTTCACAGCAGCTGCAGGGAAATTCTCATCTTCTGTTATTAATGCAGCTCTTTGAACATTTAACAACCATTTGTTATAGAATGTGTTTTTCTGTCAAACCCTTGTTAATATTAGAGCGTTGACATTTGTGTTTAATGTTCATTCAAATGAATATCTCCACGTTCTATGATCATGTTTGATCACACATTAAACCTGTCTCCCCCCCCCCCCCCGCTTCCAGAACCTGATCTCTGCAGCTACAGGCATGAACCTGACGACCGTGGACGACCCCATCCAGAGGAAGTTCCTGCCCAGCTTCCTGAGGGGCGTGGCCGAGGAGAACAAGCTCATCACCTCGCCCAACTTCGTGGTGACCCAGGCCCTCGTGGCCCTGCTGGCTGACAAAGGCTCCAGACTGCGGCCGGCCCACGACAAGGCCGACCTGGAGAAGAGAGGTTAGTGGACCAAGAGGCAGGAGGAACCAGCTGCTGAGGGTTCCTGTGTTTATGAATCATAGTGTTTCATGTTGTAGATGTTTCATACGGCTTGTGTCGAGCTTCACTTTGTTTTCCTTTGCAAAATGTTTTTCAATAAGAACATTGAATGAATTGATAATTGATCAACAGCAGGTTCAGTGTTAAAGCAACACAATGAAACTTCTTACTGGATCAAAATGAGTTTGATTTGATTTGATCCCCCCCCCCCCCCCACACACACACACACACACTCTGTTCCGTTGTGTTTCAGTGGAACCACCACGTGTGCGACTGCTGTTCAGTTAAAGATTCATTCTGTTTCTTTAAGATTCATAATTATTAACATGTTTCTGTAATTCTTGTAGGAATGTTAGAATCTATTGGTGATGTCTGGTTCATGCGTGTGCGAGCTTTGTTTCTTTCTTTTCACTTTTATCACCTTTTGGTTTGTGTGCTTGTTGTGTTTTCATGGTTGTGTTGTTCATTGTGTTCCTTCTCTCACTCATGCCTTGTCACTTTGTGTTCCGTGTCGAGCAGGTCTAATTGCGCAATTCTATGCCCATCCTTCCCATAACCCCCCCGCTGTAGGCCCTCTGGAACTCGCCAACGCCCTGGCGGCGTGCTGCCTGTCCTCCAGGCTGTCCTCCCAGCACCGCCAGTGGGCCGCCCAGCAGCTGGTCCGCACACTGGCCGCACACGACCGCGACAACAACCAGAGCCGGCCGCAGACCTTCGCCGACATGGCAGGAGACCTGAGGAAGTGTTCACTCATCAAGCTGGAGGCTCACCAGAGCAGGGTGAGTGTCCTGGTGTCCTCCAGAGGACAGTGTGTTACAGGGTCAGTGTCCTGGTGTCCTCCAGAGGACAGTGTGTTACAGGGACAGTGTCCTGGTGTCCTCCAGAGGACTGTGTGTCTGACAGGGACAGTGTCCTGGTGTCCTCCAGAGGACAGTGTGTTACAGGGACAGTGTCCTGGTGTCCTCTAGAGGACAGTGTGTGTTACAGGGACAGTGTCCTGGTGTCCTCCAGAGGACAGTGTGTTACAGGGACAGTGTCCTGGTGTCCTCCAGAGGACAGTGTGTTACAGGGACAGTGTCCTGGTGTCCTCCAGAGGACAGTGTGTGTGTTACAGGGTCAGTGTCCTGGTGTCCTCTAGAGGACAGTGTGTTACAGGGTCAGTGTCCTCTAGAGGACAGTGTGTGTGTTACAGGGTCAGTGTCCTGGTGTCCTCCAGAGGACAGTGTGTTACAGGGACAGTGTCCTGGTGTCCTCCAGAGGACAGTGTGTTACAGGGACAGTGTCCTGGTGTCCTCTAGAGGACAGTGTGTGTGTTACAGGGACAGTGTCCTGGTGTCCTCCAGAGGACAGTGTGTTACAGGGACAGTGTCCTGGTGTCCTCCAGAGGACAGTGTGTTACAGGGACAGTGTCCTGGTGTCCTCCAGAGGACAGTGTGTTACAGGGTCAGTGTCCTCCAGAGGACAGTGTGTTACAGGGACAGTGTCCTGGTGTCCTCCAGAGGACAGTGTGTTACAGGGACAGTGTCCTGGTGTCCTCCAGAGGACAGTGTGTTACAGGGACAGTGTCCTGGTGTCCTCTAGAGGACAGTGTGTGTGTGACAGGGACAGTGTCCTGGTGTCCTCTAGAGGACAGTGTGTGTTACAGGGACAGTGTCCTGGTGTCCTCCAGAGGACAGTGTGTTACAGGGTCAGTGTCCTGGTGTCCTCCAGAGGACAGTGTGTGTTACAGGGACAGTGTCCTCCAGAGGACAGTGTGTTACAGGGACAGTGTCCTGGTGTCCTCCAGAGGACAGTGTGTTACAGGGACAGTGTCCTGGTGTCCTCCAGAGGACAGTGTGTGTGTTACAGGGACAGTGTCCTGGTGTCCTCCAGAGGACAGTGTGTTACAGGGACAGTGTCCTGGTGTCCTCCAGAGGACAGTGTGTGTGTTACAGGGTCAGTGTCCTGGTGTCCTCCAGAGGACAGTGTGTTACAGGGTCAGTGTCCTGGTGTCCTCCAGAGGACATTGTGTGTGTTACAGGGTCAGTGTCCTGGTGTCCTCCAGAGGACAGTGTGTTACAGGGTCAGTGTCCTGGTGTCCTCCAGAGGACAGTGTGTGTGTGACAGGGACAGTGTCCTGGTGTCCTCTAGAGGACAGTGTGTGTTACAGGGACAGTGTCCTGGTGTCCTCCAGAGGACAGTGTGTGTGTGACAGGGACAGTGTCCTGGTGTCCTCTAGAGGACAGTGTGTGTTACAGGGACAGTGTCCTGGTGTCCTCCAGAGGACAGTGTGTTACAGGGTCAGTGTCCTGGTGTCCTCCAGAGGACAGTGTGTTACAGGGACAGTGTCCTGTTGTCCTCCAGAGGACAGTGTGTGTGTTACAGGGACAGTGTCCTGGTGTCCTCCAGAGGACAGTGTGTTACAGGGACAGTGTCCTGGTGTCCTCCAGAGGACAGTGTGTGTGTTACAGGGTCAGTGTCCTGGTGTCCTCCAGAGGACAGTGTGTTACAGGGTCAGTGTCCTGGTGTCCTCCAGAGGACAGTGTGTGTGTTACAGGGTCAGTGTCCTGGTGTCCTCCAGAGGACAGTGTGTGTTACAGGGACAGTGTCCTGGTGTCCTCCAGAGGACAGTGTGTTACAGGGACAGTGTCCTGGTGTCCTCCAGAGGACAGTGTGTTACAGGGACAGTGTCCTGGTGTCCTCCAGAGGACAGTGTGTTACAGGGACAGTGTCCTGGTGTCCTCTAGAGGACAGTGTGTTACAGGGACAGTGTCCTGGTGTCCTCCAGAGGACAGTGTGTTACAGGGACAGTGTCCTGGTGTCCTCTAGAGGACAGTGTGTGTGTGACAGGGACAGTGTCCTGGTGTCCTCTAGAGGACAGTGTGTGTTACAGGGACAGTGTCCTGGTGTCCTCCAGAGGACAGTGTGTTACAGGGTCAGTGTCCTGGTGTCCTCCAGAGGACAGTGTGTGTTACAGGGACAGTGTCCTCCAGAGGACAGTGTGTTACAGGGACAGTGTCCTGGTGTCCTCCAGAGGACAGTGTGTTACAGGGACAGTGTCCTGGTGTCCTCCAGAGGACAGTGTGTGTGTTACAGGGACAGTGTCCTGGTGTCCTCCAGAGGACAGTGTGTTACAGGGACAGTGTCCTGGTGTCCTCCAGAGGACAGTGTGTGTGTGACAGGGTCAGTGTCCTGGTGTCCTCCAGAGGACAGTGTGTGTGTTACAGGGTCAGTGTCCTGGTGTCCTCCAGAGGACAGTGTGTTACAGGGACAGTGTCCTGGTGTCCTCCAGAGGACAGTGTGTTACAGGGACAGTGTCCTGGTGTCCTCCAGAGCACAGTGTGTGTTACAGGGACAGTGTCCTGGTGTCCTCCAGAGGACAGTTTGTGTTACAGGGACAGTGTCCTGGTGTCCTCTAGAGGACAGTGTGTGTGTGACAGGGACAGTGTCCTGGTGTCCTCTAGAGGACAGTGTGTGTTACAGGGTCAGTGTCCTGGTGTCCTCCAGAGGACAGTGTGTTACAGGGACAGTGTCCTGGTGTCCTCCAGAGCACAGTGTGTTACAGGGACAGTGTCCTGGTGTCCTCCAGAGGACAGTTTGAGTTACAGGGACAGTGTCCTGGTGTCCTCTAGAGGACAGTGTGTGTGTGACAGGGACAGTGTCCTGGTGTCCTCTAGAGGACAGTGTGTTACAGGGTCAGTGTCCTGGTGTCCTCTAGAGGACAGTGTGTGTGTGACAGGGACAGTGTCCTGGTGTCCTCTAGAGGACAGTGTGTGTTACAGGGACAGTGTCCTGGTGTCCTCCAGAGGACAGTTTGTGTTACAGGGTCAGTGTCCTGGTGTCCTCTAGAGGACAGTGTGTGTGTGACAGGGACAGTGTCCTGGTGTCCTCTAGAGGACAGTGTGTGTTACAGGGACAGTGTCCTGGTGTCCTCCAGAGGACAGTGTGTTACAGGGTCAGTGTCCTGGTGTCCTATAGAGGACAGTGTGTGTTACAGGGTCAGTGTCCTGGTGTCCTCCAGAGGACAGTGTGTGTTACAGGGACAGTGTCCTGGTGTCCTCCAGACGACAGTGTGTGTGTTACAGGGTCAGTGTCCTGGTGTCCTATAGAGGACAGTGTGTGTTACAGGGTCAGTGTCCTGGTGTCCTCCAGAGGACAGTGTGTGTGTTACAGGGTCAGTGTCCTGGTGTCCTCTAGAGAACAGTGTGTGTGTTACAGGGACAGTGTCCTGGTGTCCTATAGAGGACAGTGTGTGTTACAGGGTCAGTGTCCTGGTGTCCTATAGAGGACAGTGTGTGTTACAGGGTCAGTGTCCTGGTGTCCTCCAGAGGACAGTGTGTGTTACAGGGACAGTGTCCTGGTTTCCTCCAGAGGACAGTTTGTGTTACAGGGACAGTTTGTGTGATACAGGGACAGTTTGTGTGTTACAGTTTGTGGTCTGTGTGTTACAGTTTGTGGTTTGTGTGTTACAGGGACAGTTTGTGTGTTACAGTTTGTGTGTTACAGTTTGTGGTCTGTGTGTTACAGTTTGTGTGTTACAGTTTGTGGTCTGTGTGTTACAGTTTGTGGTTTGTGTGTTACAGTTTGTGGTTTGTGTGTTACAGTTTGTGGTTTGTGTGTTACAGTTTGTGGTCTGTGTGTTACAGTTTGTGGTTTGTGTGTTACAGGGACAGTTTGTGTGTTACAGTTTGTGTGTTACAGTTTGTGGTTTGTGTGTTACAGGGACAGTTTGTGTGTTACAGTTTGTGGTTTGTGTGTTACAGTTTGTGGTTTGTGTGTTACAGTTTGTGGTTTGTGTGTTACAGTGACAGTTTGTGTGTTACAGTTTGTGGTCTGTGTGTTACAGTTTGTGGTTTGTGTGTTACAGTGACAGTTTGTGTGTTACAGTTTGTGGTCTGTGTGTTACAGTTTGTGGTCTATGTGTTACAGTTTGTGGTCTGTGTGGTACAGTTTGTGGTTTGTGTGTTACAGTTTGTGGTCTGTGTGTTACAGTTTGTGGTTTGTGTGTTACAGTTTGTGGTTTGTGTGTTACAGGGACAGTTTGTGTGTTACAGTTTGTGGTTTGTGTGGTACAGGGACAGTTTGTGTGTTACAGTTTGTGGTTTGTGTGTTACAGGGACAGTTTGTGTGTTACAGTTTGTGGTCTGTGTGTTACAGTTTGTGGTTTGTGTGTTGCAGTTTGTGGTTTGTGTGTCTGAAGTGGTGCTCTGTGTGACAGGTCATCACGTGTGCCTGGTGCAGTAACAAAGCCCTGCTGGCCACCAGTGGGAACGATGGGACGGTGCGGGTGTGGAACGTGACCCGGAGCCAGTACTCGCTCCAGCAGACCTGCATCTTCAACAAAGAGTAAGTTCTCCTCAGTGTGTCCGTGAGGAACCAGGGTTCACTCAAACATCAGGACTGGTTGTACTGGTCACAGTGGGGCTCATTTCTCTGGTTTGTACAGGAAGTGAATCTGATGTGTTTTGATCATTACATTTGATCTAATCAATATTTTTGTATTAACAATGAATCAAACATGTTAGAAGTGAAGACGAGAGGACACATCACACGGTTGTTAAAGACAGACCACATGAAGGTGAAGCCAAAGTGTCTTGATCGCCCCCTGGTGGCTGGCTGCAGTAAAGGTCATAAGCTCCGCCTCCTCCATGTTAGCAGATGGAACATGGACCAAACCAACTAATCAAAGTAGACGTTAAATAAATGATTCTGTCGTCTCAGGTCGTTCTGATCAGTTTGGTTTTATTAGATGATATAAAAACAGACAAAGACGTCATGATTGACAGTTAAGACTGACCTTTGATAGGTCGAGTCTGTCAGTGGGCGGGACCTCTGTGCTCCAGACCTCGATCACTTCTACAACGTTCAAGATACTTTGGCTTCATGTGAGGACAGTGGGACTCAGACACATCGTCCGTCTCTATATAAAGACTGTGTGTCCCTCAGTGAAGTCCACTCAGTTCTATGAGACGTGAACCAGATGAACCCTCAGTCTCTGAAGTGTCCAACAGCTGATGTGCTTCTCAAAGAGAGAACTCCCCTGAGCTGTCACTCACCTGTGTCTGTTCTCCACAGTGATGGATCCTCGGAGGACGGCGTGTCGGGCTTGGGGTCTCCCAGTGATCCCAGCTTGTCTCCTTTGGCCTGGAGCGTCACTGGCAAATTTATGGCTTCTGCCATCGACAAAATGGTCAACATCTGGCAAGTTAATGGTAACTACTGTTCAATCTCCTCCTCTTTTTATTTTACCATAGTTTGTTATTGTGAGCCTCAGCTGAGTTGTTATGAGTCAAGTGTAAAATGTGTGATGTGCTCGTTGTTGGTGTGTGAGGTCCTCAGAGCACGAGTGACAGCAGATTAAGATTTTATAGATCCCAGTAAGAGTGAATGTGTCTGGGGACTGGATGTGGTCCAGCCCTGGGTTCCTGCCTCCCACCACACGGCCTTCAGCAGGCACCATCTGTCCTCGGACACTTTCTGAGGCCTCCAGGAGGAAAGTCTACAACCGCTGTATCGCACAAGCAGAAGACACACACTACACAAGTTACCCCTTTTCTCTCTGTTGTGTAGTTTGTTCCTGAAGAAATTTAAAGCAGCTTTTAACAGAAACGCTTATAGCAAACGTTCTCATTGTGCGTTCATGTTGTGTTGGAATAATCTGAGAAAGTAGTTCCTGACGCCATCTCAGCTCAGAGCGTTAGTGAAGAGTTTAGAACCGGGAGACTTCACAGATCTGGAGATGTGACCTTCTGAGGTGTGATCAATCCACTGGGCTCCTTCCTCTCAGGTGGCAGAGGCCTTCTGGACGTGCAGCCTCACTGGGTGTCGGCTCTGGCTTGGCCCCAGCAGGAGGTCCAGTCCCTGTGGTGCGGGGAGCCCAGGGACATGCTGCTGGTGGGACGGATGGACGGGTCCCTGGGCCTCATCGAGGTGCTGGACACGGCCACCATGCAGCGCACCGAGCTGGAGCACTGCTACCGCAAAGACGGTATGAAGAGCGCGGGGGGGGGTTCTGACTCTGTAAATGACAGAACTCTTTTCTAACCACACATCCTCTCCCAGTGGCCGTGATGCACATCGCCTGGTTCAGTGAAGACAAGCCCTTCGCTGTGGGCTACGCCGATGGGAAGCTGCTGATTGGTTCCAAAGAGCCGTTAGAGAAGGGAGCCATCGTGGTCATTGATGCACACAAGGTAAAATACACACTGATCCTAAGTATCACATTTTAAATTCTAGAGATTATATGTAGACACAATGTGTGGTTTCCTCAGGAGTCCATCACCAGTATGAAGTGGAGTCCCAGCGGTCAGATCCTGCTCACCTGTGCCAAAGAGGAGACGGTGAAGCTGTGGGCGAGTCACGACTCCGGCTGGCGCCGCCTGCAGAGCCTCAGACATCCGTCCGTGGTGAACGGCGTGGCGTGGTGCGGCCTGTCGGGGCGAGGGCCGAAGCCGCTCAGCATGTTGGCCATGTAGGTTGTTCTCTGAAGGTCTGACTGAAGCTGATGGATCTGTGTAGGCTCCTCCTCTTCACACATTTCACCAGGAGGCTGCAGGAGAAGATCCAGAGACTCTGACTCAGACATTTGTCCTCACACACAGAACAAGACAGGAACATGTCAGGAACATGTGAGGAACATGTCAGGAACATGTTCGGACTTAACTTCATGTCTGACATGATAGAAAGACATAAGCTCATATTAGTCCAGTACTGCACAGAACATCAGTTTATAACTAGTCCCACAAAAAACACTTAATCAGATCATTATTTATATCTCAGCCTTTTGTGAAGTGTTCTTCAGCCTCAGATGTTTCTTCTGGTTGGAGACGTCTCACGTGTCCCTGTGTCCCTCAGATGCTGTCAGAGCGGCCTGGTCACTGTCTGGACGGTTCCTCAGGACTCAGCCAACTTCCCAGAATCCTCTTCCTCTGACTCGGGGGGATCGTGGGACAACGAATCGAAACCAAAATTCATGGTATTTTTTATTAATTTTGTAAATATGACTGCAAATGATGATTTGTTGCCTTGTAGTTTAAATACCTGGACATTTTATGAATGGTAGATGAGAGTTTGTGACGTGTAGTTTCATAACCATTATGAAACTATGTCGTGCAGTGACTTGTTGAGGTGTGTGTAGTCACCGGAGACACTGACTTGTGTTACTCGCTCCCTGGTTGTGTTACAGTCTTCCAGGCGCTCGGCGGATCGAGCCACGTGTGTCTTCCAGCTGAAGGGTCACACCACTCCGGTCAGGACGCTGGCCTTCAGCCCGGATGGTCTGGCTCTGGCATCTGGAGGAGTGGGAGGCCTCATGAACATCTGGTCCCTGCGGGTGAGACACACACACACACACAGGACACACACTCCTCACAGCAGCTACACACCTCTGCTGTTTACAGTGACACTCACTGTGTGTGCTGGTGTGTGTCCTCGCTCCACAGGACGGCTCGGTGCTCCAGACGGTCGTGGCCGGGTCGGGGGCGATCCAGAACATCGTCTGGATCCCAGATGTGGGCGTCGCCGTCTGCTCCAACAGGTCCAAGGTAAAAGGTCTCACCTCATTCATGTGTTTGTGATCACTCAAATACTTTTGTGTATTTATTCTGTGGTCTTTCTCCTGTGTGTGTGTGTGTTTGTATGGTTTCATCTCCAGGATGTGCTGGTGGTGAACTGCTCCAATGAGTTCATGGCGTCCACCCACGTGCTGGCCACCTGCCGCACGGCCCTGAAGAAGCAGGGCGTGGTCGGCCTCAACATGGCGCCCTGCATGAGGGCCTTCCTGGAGCGGCTGCCCGTCATGCTGCAGGAGCAGTACGCCTACGAGAAGGTACACACACATTCCAAATGCTCCTCACACTCACATCACCAGGTTCTGTGAGAGCATCTCAATATTATTATCAATACACAGGAACGTTGTGTTTCATTACTTATTACAAACTTTTCAAAGTTGAACATGTCTTTGGTTTAAACCTTCCTGAAAACAGAATGTGTGTTGTTGGTCCCTTTGTCGTCACTTCTCCGGCTGTCGGCTGTTTGTTGGTCCAACTCTCGTGTTCATGACATCTTTAGTTCATCAAAAACAATCATCTCAAAGCTCCTGTGACCTCACAACACGTGTTTTTGACCATATCTCAAGTATTCATACGTTTATAAAGACAATTAAAACCTTTAATTAAAAGAGTTTTCACTACATATGTGATGTGAGTCTGGACAGGATGTACTGACGTGGCCTTGTCCCTTCCAGCCCCACGTGGTCTGTGGGGAGCAGCTCGTCCACAGCCCCTACATGCAGTGCCTGGCCTCCCTGGCTGTGGGTCTGCACCTGGACCACCTGCTGTGTCGCCCCCCCGTGCCACCTCTGCTCCGACACTGCCCCCCAGAGTCCGGCACCGCCGTCTGGAGCGCCAGCGAGTGGGCGTGGCTTGACTCCTTCTCCACGACGGTCAAGGCGGCGGAGGCGCTCGCTCGAGGGGCCACGTTCCCCGAGTCCTTCTCCGTCCCCGACCTGGAGCCGGTGCCCAAAGACGAGATGGCTCTGCTCATGGTGAGGGAGGCTGCTGCTGGAACTGTACCTTATGATGTAATGATCACCTGCGCAGCCCATAATAACACCCCTGTGTTTCTAGGACAATAATAAATGGGCGTCTGGACTGGATGAACAGATCATGTCCTGGGCCACCTCGAGACCAGAGGTGATTCAGCCTGAGATCCACTGTGATGAAGTGTTTGTCTGTGGAGCTGCTGACCATGTATTTGACACTGTGTGTGTGCGTGTGTGTGTGTGCGTGTGTGTGTAGGACTGGCACCTCGGAGGGAAGTGTGATGTCTTCCTGTGGGGAGCCGGGCGCCATGGGCAGCTGGCGGAAGCCGGCAGGAACATCCTGGTGCCGACCACGGCTCCCTCGTTCTCTCAGGCTCAACAGGTACAGAGCCGGGACACACCCACCTGGAGGCGGAGCTTAGTCTCTCCTCTAATCAGACAATTTAATCACTGTTACACAGAATCTGTAGATCTGAAGACACTGATGAGTTGTCACTGAGATCCAGTTCGTCCAGTTAACTGATCAGCTGATATAGTTTTTATGGAGATTCCCAGGAGACTGTGTGACCTCTGCCCCCCCCCCCCCCCCCAGGTGGTGTGTGGGCAGAACTGCACCTTTGCGATCCAGCCCAACGGGACGGTGCTGGCCTGCGGTGAAGGAAGCTACGGGCGCCTGGGCCAGGGGAACTCTGACGACCTGCACGTGCTCACGGTCATCTCAGCTCTTCAAGGTGACACCTGGAGTTAGACCTTCATCACACGATGTCACATGATTCACTGTGTGTTCAGAGGAAGCTGAGTTTACTGGGAGATCGATAGTATTCATCTATTTAAATCACCGGTCACATCTAATTAGGTTTAGGTAACTTAACTCTGAATAGAGGAACATGGAGTGAGGGGCGGTTCCCTCTGATGTCACCATAACTGTCACAGATGGAATCTAATGTAACACAACAGGATGATGGAATCAACCATCTCCCCTCAGAGGGTGAACTGGTGACGTGTTCCACTCTGACGTCTCTACTGGTTTCCCTCAGGCTTCGTGGTGACCCAGCTGGTGACGTCCTGTGGCAGTGACGGTCACTCCCTGGCGCTGACGGAGAGCGGCGAGGTGTTCAGCTGGGGCGACGGGGACTACGGGAAGCTCGGCCACGGGAACAGCGACCGCCAGCGCCGGCCCCGGCAGATCGAGGCCCTGCAGGGAGAAGAGGTGGTGCAGGTCAGTCCCGGTCCCACCACCGAACCTGAACACTATAAACATCTGGATTCTGTGTCTCCATGATGTTCATGCCGAGGCGTGTCTCCTCCCCAGATGTCCTGTGGGTTCAAGCACTCGGCCGTGGTGACAGCCGACGGGAAGCTCTTCACCTTCGGGAACGGGGACTACGGCCGCCTGGGGCTCGGAAACACGTCCAACAAGAAGCTCCCAGAGAAGGTCACGGCCCTGGAGGGCTACCAAGTGGGACAGGTGGGCCACCAGCACCGTGGGAGGTCCTGAACCACACAGAACCGGCTCAGATGGACTCTTTATGATCCTGTTTACAGTGAACTATCATAACATTAGACACATAGAGATGTAGAAATAATAATAATAAATCAAATGAGGGTTATTATAAATAACACAGAACACAATGGACTGCGTGGAGGTGCTTTCATCTTTTTATTGAGAGGTTTGTCAGATGAATATCGTGAAGGTTTAGAAAACGCAGCTCCTTTGATGTCATGTGACGTGTCCTCCTCAGGTGGCCTGTGGGCTGAACCACACTCTGGTCATCTCCGCTGATGGGATGATGGTCTGGGCTTTCGGTGATGGAGACTATGGGAAACTGGGACTGGGTAACTCCACAGCCAAGTCGTCCCCTCAGGTGAACACAGAGAGGTTGGATGTGGAACCTGGTGACGGGTATGAATATGAATATGAATGTGATGATGGTTTGTTCTGAATGTTTTTATCTTCTCAGAAAGTGGACGTGCTGTGTGCGCTCGGGATCAAGAAGGTGGCGTGTGGAACTCAGTTCTCTGTGGCGCTCACCAAAGATGGAAAGGTCTTCACGTTCGGCCAAGGTACGTTTCTCTGTCTTCATTTAATCATATTAAATAAGCTTCATCTTGAGGTAAAACAGAAGTTTTTTCTGTTTAATAATAGTTTGGAACCGTTAAGACACAATTAAGACATACATTTTTTTAGACTAAATGAAAATATCCGAGAAAATAGTCGGCGGAATAATTGTTAATGAGACTAACTGATCGTTATCGCTCTGTGAATAATATTATATATTATTATATTCATAGAATGACACATAAACCCTGTTTCCTCTGATCGAGTTGTGTCCTTCTCTGTCCAGACCGTCTGATTGGCTTAGCCGAGGGCCGAGCCCGGAACCACAACCGGCCCCAGCAGGTCCCGGCCCTGTCGGGGGTGCAGGTCCAGGACGTGGCTGTGGGAGCGGAGCACACGCTGGTGCTCTCGTCCACGGGAGACGTCTACACCTGGGGCAGCAACTCTGAGGGACAGGTACCCCCCCCCTGCTTCACTCTGTGTTATTATTTATTAATGCTGGATGTGTGTAGTGATTGAACTGTGTGTGCACTGTGACCTGTTGTGTAGCTGGGTCTGGGTCACACCAACCACGTCAGGGAACCCACACTGGCGCCGGCGCTGCAGGGAAAGAACATCCACCAGATCTCAGCCGGCCGCTGCCACAGCGCCGCCTGGACCGCCCCCTCTGTGCCGCCAAGAGCTCCAGGTGAGACACAGGACACGCCCCTGACACGCCCCCGACATGCCCCTGACACGCCCCTGCTGACAGACACACACTTTAGAGCGAGTCAGATCTCCTGTAGTGAGACACGTTGTTGTCTGATGATCATCAGCACTGAGCAGCTTCATGTGATGATACGTCCACAAAAACACCTTCCAGCAAGATGAGACGTTTTACACTGTTATTATTATGGACTGTTTGAGCTCTTCAAGTCTCAAGCTCTCAAACAATCACACTCTGTCCTCCTCCTCTTCTCTCCCTCCTCTTCTCTCTGTCCTCCTCCTCTTCTCTCTGTCCTCTTCTCTCTGTCCTCCTCCTCTTCTCTCCCTCCTCTCCCTCCTCTTCTATCCTTCCTCTTCTCGCTATCCTCTCCTCTCTGTCCTCCTCCTCTTCTCTCTGTCCTCCTCTCCTTCTTCTCCCTCCTCTCCCTCCTCTTCTCTCTCCCTCCTCTCCTCTCCATCTTCTCCCTCCTCTCCTTCCTCTCCCTCCTCTTCTCTCTGTCCTCCTCTCCCTCCTCTTCTCTCTGTCCTATCCTCTCCCTCCTCTCCCTCCTCTTCTCTCTGTCCTCCTCCTCTTCTCTCTGTCCTCTTTCCTCTTCTCTCTGTCCTCCTCCTCTTCTCTCTGTCCTCTTCTCTCTGTCCTCCTCCTCTTCTCTCTCCCTCCTCTCCTTCCTCTCCCTCCTCTTCTCTCTGTCCTCCTCCTCTTCTCTCCCTCCTCTCCCTCCTCTCCCTCCTCTCCCTCCTCTTCTCTCTCCCTCCTCTCCTCTCCATCTTCTCCTCTCCTCAGGCTCGTCAGTTCCTCTCCAGCTGGGTCTTCCCATGGTGGTTCCTCCTCAGTACAGTGGACTGAAGGAGGTGAGCATGGAGGCGGTGAGGGCTCGCCTGCGCCTCCTCTACCACTTCTCCGACCTCATGTACTCCTCGTGGAGACTCCTCAACCTCAGCCCCAACAACCAGGTAGGAGAGGAGCCGGGACACTAACCCAGTTATGATATCACAGATAAAGAAGGAACTGAACCAGATGAAACCAGGATTTGATTTCGATGTGCAGAGGCTGTGGAACCGGTTTCACTCTGGAGCGAGGAGCTTCTCTGAAGTGTCTCCAGCTTCTCTCACCAGCACGTCTTCTTCTGTCCTAACATGATGATTGAATTCTGACTCTGCAGAGCTGCACCTCCCACTACAACGCTGGGACCTGGGGGATCGTCCAGGGCCAGTTGAGGCCCCTGCTGGCCCCCAGGGTCTACACCCTGCCCATGGTGCGCTCCATCGGGAAGACCATGGTGCAGGGGAAGAACTACGGCCCCCAGATCACCGTCAAGCGAATCTCCACCCGGTCAGTACCTCCTGTCCAAAGTGCTGGACCCGACTGACTGGGTCTCCCTCTGGACGTCCAGTTTGCTGCTTCGCTGGTTCTGAACTAACATCTGGACGTTTTCTCTCCACAGGGGACGTAAGTGTAAACCCATCTTCGTGCAGATCGCTCGTCAGGTGGTGAAGCTCAACGCCTCGGACCTCCGGCTGCCCTCCAGGGCCTGGAAGGTGAAGCTGGTGGGGGAGGGGGCGGACGATGCAGGAGGAGTCTTTGACGACACCATCACTGAGATGTGTCAGGTACGGGTCATCAGTCGGTGCTGGTTTGATTCTGAAGGAAGTGTTTTCTGGGTAATTCACTGATGTGTGTGTGTGTTTGTGTGTTTGTTGCACAGGAGCTGGAGACGGGGGTCGTGGACCTGCTCATCCCCTCCCCCAACGCCACAGCAGAGGTCGGCTACAACAGAGACCGGTGAGGACACGAGGAGGTTCCAGTCGTTTGGGTTCAAACTGAGAGAAACGATGTGAAGTCCTTCTCTCGTCTCCTCAGATCAGGAAGGAATCTGATTCCTGTCGTGTAGTTGTTATTTATTGAATTTTATTTCCTGGAGAGCTTCTTCAGTTTCCTCTCAGCTCCTTCAACCTGAGGGATCTTCATCTTTGTGAACTTCAGTCTCCAAACTGTAGATTTGTGTGATCGGAGATATCAGAGAATTCAGAATCCTTCATCTGTTTGATTTCTATTATTAAACAAAATTCTAATCCTGAGCAGGAAGTTCCTCCTCAGAAGTTTTAACGATCAGGATTATATTTGATATGTGAGAAGCTCTTGCTCTGGATCATGAATCTTTCTTCGGCTTCAGGTTCCTCTTCAACCCGTCGGCCTGTCTGGACGAGCACATGCTCCAGTTCAGGTTCATGGGGATTCTGATGGGAGTGGCCATCCGCACCAAGAAGCCTCTGGACCTGCACCTGGCTCCTCTGGTGTGGAAACAGCTGTGCTGCATCCCGCTGCTCCCGGAGGACCTGGAGGAGGTGGACCTCCTCTACGTGCAGACGCTCAAGAGCATTCTTCACATTGAAGACAGCGGCATCACCGAGGAGAACTTCCATGAGGTGAGGAGAGGACTTCATTGTTAGAGTCTTCTGTGTTTTCAGGTTCACGTCCGTCACGTGTTAGAAAACACGTCAACATGTCAACACGTCAACACGTCAACACGTCAACCGGCTGAATCCTGAAGACATTGTCCTGCTGACGAGAGGACGAGGCTGAGAGAGGGAGAGAGGGAGAGAGAGAGAACCTTTCACAGAGATTCCATCAGCGGCAGATTCCAGACCAGGGAATAAACATAACGATGATTATCAGCTTCAACATCATTTCTGAAAAATTCTTCCACTAACAGCTTATTACACTGAACTTCATGTTCCAACAATTCTCCTCCTCCTCCTCCTCCTCCTCCTGTTTGTCTGACAGTAGAGCGAACACACTAAACAGAGCTGGACACACATTAATCGATCTGCGTGAACATGTTGACCACAAGTTACACAAATAACAAAAGTCTCAATAAAAACAATCAGATTATTTATTTACTGTTTTTAAACTTAAGTGTTTTCTACGAATCCCTGAATGTTTTTTTTCTTCCTCACAAAACATTCGTAAAGCCAAATTTTTAACTTTATTTATATCGTGTGTAGTTTAATGCTAACAGTTATTTCCTTCACTACAACACTGCCACCAGCTGTCGACCTGTGGAATGACATCTCACTGTTGAATGTGTTTCCCTCAAAATGTGCTAACGATGCCCAAGATGTCGTTATGACAAAGAAATGTATCTTGAAAATTAGCACATTTCTTAACGTTAAATGTAAAAATCCACGTTTATCTTTTCTGCTTGGTTCATTCTGTGAAATGAAAGGTTTCATATCTTTGTGTTGCAGATGATTCCTCTGGACTCGTTTGTCGGGCAGAGTGCAGATGGTAAGATGGTTCCCATCATCCCCGGAGGAACCAGCATCCCGCTGTCCTTCTCCAACAGGAAGGAGTACGTGGAGCGAGCCATCGAGTACCGGCTGCACGAGCTGGACCGGCAGGTGAGACCACGTGAAGGAGTCGAGCTCGGTCCCACAGGAAGCAGAGCTCGGTCCCACAGGAAGTCGAGCTCGGTCCCACAGGAAGCAGAGCTCGGTCCCACAGGAAGCCGAGCTCGGTCCCACAGGAAGCAGAACTCGGTCCCACAGGAAGCCGAGCTCGGTCCCACAGGAAGCCGAGCTCGGTCCCACAGGAAGTCGAGCTCGGTCCCACAGGAAGTCGAGCTCGGTCCCACAGGAAGTAGAGCTCGGTCCCACAGGAAGCAGCAGGAAACCAGTTTAGATCAATTCACAGAATCTCAACAGCTTCAAGTTCACGTCTGTTGTGTTTCGTCTCTTTTTAATCTTCAAATCCACGAAGAGAGAAAAACTTCTTCAGCAGCGTTTTGAGACAAACACATTTATTGGTGTTTCTTGTCCTTTCATTGAATTTGAATTGTGAAACATCAGTTTATTACTACAGTTTATTTATTTTTAACATGTTCATAGTCGGGGTTCAGAGAACATTTGCATTTGTTAAATGTTTGGATTCTTTAAACCTATTTTCAGTCAGATTCTTCTGGGATCAAACCTCAGTGTTCAGCCAGTTGAGACATTTTACACTGTTATTGTTATGGACTGTTTGAGCTCTTCAAGCGCTTCACACACTTTCCTCCTCTCCCTCTTCTTCTCTCCTCCTCTTCTCTCCCTCCTCTCCTCTCCTCTCCCTCCTCTTCTCTCCCTCCTCCCCCCCCCCCCCCCCCCCCCCCAGGTGGCGGCGGTGCGGGAGGGCATGTCGTGGATCGTTCCGGTGCCGCTGCTGTCGCTGCTGACGGCCAGGCAGCTGGAGCAGATGGTGTGCGGGATGCCGGAGATCTGCTGCGACGTGCTGAAGAAGGTGGTTCGATACCGGGAGGTGGACGAGCAG
Organism: Pleuronectes platessa; assembly: GCF_947347685.1. NCBI lineage: Eukaryota > Metazoa > Chordata > Actinopteri > Pleuronectiformes > Pleuronectidae > Pleuronectes > Pleuronectes platessa. The sequence goes on from NC_070626.1 coordinate 33,164,717, forward strand.
CACGCCCTGGTGCAGTGGTTCTGGCAGACGCTGGAGGAGTTCTCCAACGAGGAGCGGGTCCTCTTCATGCGCTTCGTGTCCGGGCGCTCGAGGCTGCCGGCCAACACCGCCGACATCTCCCAGAGGTTCCAGATCATGAAGGTGGACCGGGTGAGTGAGCCGCTCGGAGACAGTCTACTTCCTGGTCTCAAAACCTAAAGTGTAGCTCAGCTCTTTTCCCAGAATGCCGTGTTGTGGTCCTGAGGTTTGATTGACACCTTCTCTCTGCAGCCGTACGACAGCCTGCCCACGTCTCAGACCTGCTTCTTCCAGCTGCGCCTGCCGCCCTACTCCAGCCAGGCCGTCATGGCCGAGCGGCTCCGCTACGCCATCAACAACTGCCGCTCCATCGACATGGACAACTACATGCTGTCCCGCAACGTGGACAACGCGGAGGGCTCGGACACGGACTACTGACAACACAGACACACACATGCATTAATCATAAGGGCCCAGGAAAGGCCGAGCACAGACTTATCTTATTCACACAGACGCACACACACACACACAGACACACACACACACACAGACGAGTCGTCAGCACTGCATCAGTCGTAGGGAACTCCTGAGCAATGACCACTTTTTACATTAATCTTCTTAAACCGCACAGATCTTCATTTCTCTTTCTGGTTTATTAGAAATCACATGAGAAGTGATTTAGTGTTGATTTGTTTTCATTACTCCACATCCCATCTTCAGGGTTTCTGCATGGAGGTTCTGTTCCTCTGTTTGAAATGTGTATAGAATATTCAAGTGCGTGATGCTGGAGGAAAAAAGAATATTGTACATTGTGTAAAATGCTTCATTAGGAAAATGTTTTGCATAATATCCATATTTATTGTTTTCATTGCCTCTGCTGAGTTTCCACAAGCAACAACAATAAATGAGAAATGCTGCATAATGGATTTGTTCTTCTGCTGAAGTTTGTAAAGAAAGTTTCCTCTCAGAAAGAAGACGTCAACTTTATTTCAGAAATACAAAATATCACAAAGTCTATATCTGAGAGGAGTGAATAAAAAAACACAACTATGTACAAGAAAAAGGTCTCAGCTCCGGTTCGGTGTCCTGCTGTCCAACGAGACGTGTCCAACGAGACGTGTCCAACGAGACGTGTCCAACGAGACGTGTCCAACGAGACGTGTCCAACGAGACGTGTCCAACGAGACGTGTCCAACAAGACGTGTCCCGCTGCATCACTGTCTGTTCAGAGAAGGTTCACTGAGACGATCACGTGACCGCGTCACATGATCCCGTCATCCAATCGGAGACGAGTGTTTGGTCTGACGCAGAATCGAGAGTCAGGATCTGAGTCGATATTAAGAAGAATGAACCCACACCTATTTATACTTATTGTTCATGGACTTGATTTATAAAGCTGCAATACCAACGTTTGACCAGCAGCTGGCGCCGTTTGACTGCATCACTTAGAAACGAGTGATTCTGTTTAAAGTCTGTTTTCCTTCTGTCATTAACTTAAAAGAACTGTGAAAAAATTAACTTCATTTGAAAGATTCGTGATTCAAACACGCGTCCAGACGTCTGGAAGAAAACTTGAGTAAACAAGTCGACATTTTCAAACTTGAAATTCTGTGATTAATTCACAATCTACATGTTAATACAGCGCCCCCTGTGGTGAGCTGAGTCCACGCAGCTCCGCTCAGTCCTCGTCTCACTCAGTTCACAAGTCACAGCGAAAATTTTTAATCTTTCAAACTAAGCCTCAACTTTACTAAACACACGTTTATGTCTCGTTACAGTTTGAAGATCGTCGGTTAATCCATTTTTCGAGACATTGTTCGATTCTCTCTGAGACGCACACGGTTCAAAACCTGTCAATTTTAAATTCACAGAGTAAACAGTGGGTTTCCCTCGTTCAACAGGGTTTCAAAATAAATTAATCACATCACTCATCACTGCTTCTTTCTATCATGGTGAGAAATCCTGAGTCAGATCAAGTCTTATACATTTTAGTGTTTATAGAACAAACTTCCCTGTTTGTGTTTGTCCAAGTTTCACGATGTCCAGAACCAGGAGAAATGAAACTACATTAGTTAGAGAAGTTTCCTCTGTGGTGATTTCAATGAAGAGGTTTACAGACGTCGTCAGAGTGAGAGAAAGTTTGAAAGAAGAAAGACCTTCCATAAATGAAAATCAGAACTTCTTTAGAATCCCTCTGATCCATCGAGTCACTTCCTGTTTGACTGAGCGTGGGCTCAGGTGTCGTGGAGCTGTGACGTGGTTTCAGAATGAGGTAGAGGAATCAGAGCAAACCTAAAAAAGATCCGAGGAACGTAACAGTCAAAGCCTCAGGATGAAAAGTCTCAGTTTGATCCAACCGATCACGATTCATTCATTTTCAGATCCTCCGTTCAGTCTGAGGTGAGGAGACGTGTCCCAGAAGACGAGTGAAGACGATTCGTCTCACAGACAAACAATCAGTGTCTTTATTTGAGTTTCACCCTGAACACTGTGGATCTTCTACATTTCATGTAGATGAAGGTTCCGGGGACTTGAAACATGTTTTAGTTTAAGGCTGTAGCTTCTCGGGCTCCGGGCGCCGTGGAGATCTGACCCCAGATCATCAGCTATGACAACCAGCCTCCATCTCCCACAGTCCTGGGAGCGATGATGCTGTCCTTCGCCTGCAGGAGCGCTCCAGACAAGGAGAGCTGATCTTGAAGGGCAGCGCCCCCTGGCTCAGACGAGGAGGAGTGCAGGAGCGGCGCCGGGGCCCGGTGAGCGAGTCGGTGCTGGAGGAGACGGTGTTGACCTGGGTCACCTCCTGGCTGCAGGGGGGGGCCAGAGCGCCGAGCGTCGACTCCAGAGGTTTCACTGAGCAGACTGGAGACGAGTGAAGACATGTGAGGTGAGAGGAGGAGGAGAAGGAGGAGAAGGAGGAGAGAAGGAGGCTGTCGGCTCCACGTCCGAGGAGCAGGGAGCAGGAGCAGCAGGAGCAGCAGGAGGAGGAGGAGGAGGAGGGAGGGGGGAGGCACTGTGATGATGATGCTGCAGGAAGGAAGAGGAAACAAATCAAATCCTGCAGCAGGTTCTGTCTCATGATTCCATCAGGCTGGTTTCACATTACCCAGAATGCAGTTCATCTCAGAGTCTGATTATCAGTTTCCACTCAAACGGGTCAAAGCTGAATTTATGAAATGATCCAGAACATTTCTTCATTTCTTTCACTTTGTGAGATTGAACGTAATCTGTGGTTCTGCAGAGCGGCTGCAGGTGAGAAGCTCTGGACCTCCTCCTGCCAGCCCCTCAAGAACGATTCTGGGATCTTATAGATTATAATATATATAGATAGATTATATAGTTAGATTTTGATTTGGTGCAGATCCAAATAGAAATCTAGATCCAGTGAATTTAAAAGTGGTTTCATGAAGAGACGGCTGGTGGAGTCGTGATGTTCTGGTTTTGTCTAAAATATAAAGATCATCACTTGTGAAGAATCGTTCAACAAGAGAAATATTCACATTTCATAAACTGCATCTTAATAACTCTTGAAGTTTTACCTTCTGCTTCTTGGCCGACGAGCTGTCGTCCGTCTGAGGATTTGATTTAATATGAGGAAACCAACTCTGAAGCATTTCTTCTATTTTCAGTACGATGCTGAGGAAGCGTCCACTGGAGGAGAGACACAGGTTTAATATATTTATACTGTGATATACTTTACTTTCTAACTTTACAATGTGAAAATACATCTGGTGCTTCATGGTCTGTTTGACTCTAAATGATCATAATTCACTAAATGATCATCAGCTGTTTGAAGAAGACTTGAAACTAGAGACTGAGACAGAAACTCCTGAATGTTACTGACGTTATAAAGTGAGAAGTCACTTTCTATAGAAACTCCCAGAGGAGTCGCCCCCTGCTGGTCACTACACAGAAGACGGGTTTCAGGCTCTGGACTCGGACTCTACGTCTCCGCTGTTAAAGATTCTCTGAATGAAACATGTAAATTATCATTTCTAGAGTCTTGGACCAGAAACGATGAGAAGATGATTTTGTTCACAGATCAGTTTGTATAAAACTTTACGTCACTTTATTACAGTCAGAAGCAGCAGATCTTTCTATAAAATGAAACTAGAGCTTGAATGTGAATCAAGCAGAACAAAGAGAGGAGGTGAGGTCATGTGCTTCCTGCAGCTCAGATGGATCAGGGACGTCTCGCCACCGCTCATTACATAAGCTCCATAAAGCCTCCGACACACAGCCGGCAGCCGATTGGTCGACAAACGTGCAGCCGCACAAAGACTGAATAAATAAAGTGTGTGTGTGCCCATGTGTGTGTGTGTGTGTGAGTGTGTGTGTGTGTGTGTGTGCTTGAAACATTCCTGTGTGATGTATCTCTGCATGTGAGCATCAGGACGAGCCCAGAGGAAGACGATGTGATGCATGTTCAGTTCCACATGAGAAATGTGACCATGCTGCCCCCCCCCCCACCCCCCCCCCCCCCCCCCCCACACACCACCACACACACACACACACACACACACACACACAGACACACAGACACACACACAACACACGTGGCAGCGGGGGAGGGCCCTCGTTCCATTCACAGTCTATAAATAAACCATAAACCCTGGACCGGCCTGTGGAGGCTCCGCCCCCTGCTCACAGCGTCACATCACAGACACACACCACCTCACCGACGTCACACAACACACGAGTAACAAAAATACACATGTGTACAGACGAATACTTTCCAACACAACTGTTCCACAGTAAGAGCAGAGATGGAATACAAGAGATACTTGAAGTATTTGAATTGAACTTTAATTTGACTGAAGCTGAGAAAATACTTTAACTGTGTTTACTTTACTTTGTGAAACAGGTTCAAGTTATCGAGTCACAAGTAATGATGAAACAACAAAAAGAACGCAACTAGCGACGCTGCCGCGCACACCTCTGTGTGAGAGGTTGTGTGACAGGTTGTGTGTCAGGTTGTGTGTCAGGTTGTGTGACAGGTTGTGTGTCAGGTTGTGTGAACGCGGCTCAGGAGGATGATCACACATTCAGGTTCAACACTCGTGAAACTGACTTCGTTTCGAGTGGAGTTTGAACGTCGGGGCTTGTGGACACGTGATGACATCACAGGAGCGGTCTGGATTTATTACGTCTGGGGAATACGAACACCGGTTCCTTCAGTTGAGTTGGATTCTGCCGCCACGAGGTTAACGATAAGATGAACGTCCGGACGCAGTCGAGTCAACAGACCATCAGGAAAACGTTTCCTGAGACTGAGACTCCTCCCACGATGGAGAGAGGCTGGAAACTGGTCTGAGGACAGATTCAGGTGTGAGACCAGTCGAGTCCAGCAGGAGACCAGCAGCTGGTCTGAGGGAACATGTTTCATGATTCTTTGTTTGTTCAGTTCCATCTCAGACCTGAAGCTTTGTTTCATATGTTCGTCTGTTATAATAATAATATTCTGCAACGCTTCACTTGAACACGGAGCTGGAGATGAAGTGAAGGTTTGATTCTTTGACCTGAAGCCGGTTTCTCCTCAAATTCAATTCATGTGTTTCATGTAGAAGCTTGAAAAACAAAACTATTTGATCCAACAACATTCCTGTGTTCAGTCAATTTACTGACTTCTACTGCTGTTTATCCAACATGTGGTCGGATCCCTGTCTCTGACACAACACACACACAAACGGAGACACACACACACACACACACACACACACACACACACACACACACACACAGGTATTTACCCCATGTGTGGATTCTGCAGGACCCCCAGGATCCTCTGGATCCGGTCCACGGCGACGCTCTCTTGAAAAGTGCTGAGACCTGCAGGAGGAGAGAGAGAGTCCTCAGTGAGTCTGAGGGGAGGGGCCAGGGTCTGAGGGGAGGAGCCAGGGTCTGAGGGGAGGGGCCAGGGTCTGAGGGGAGGGGCCAGGGTCCGATTACACTCAGCGTTCTGACCAGTGTAATCGTCTCAAACACACACATCAGGTGTGAAGCGTCTCAAGCACACACATCAGGTGTGAAGCGTCTAAAACACACACACCAGGTGTGAAGCGTCTCAAACACACACATCAGGTGTGAAGCGTCTCAAACACACACACCAGGTGTGAAGCGTCTAAAACACACACACCAGGTGTGAAGCGTCTCAAACACACACATCAGGTGTGAAGCGTCTCAAACACACACACCAGGTGTGAAGCGTCTCAAACACACACACCAGGTGTGAAGCGTCTCAAACACACACATCAGGTGTGAAGCGTCTCAAACACACACACCAGGTGTGAAGCGTCTCAAACACACACATCAGGTGTGAAGCGTCTCAAACACACACACCAGGTGTGAAGCGTCTAAAACACACACACCAGGTGTGAAGCGTCTCAAACACACACATCAGGTGTGAAGCGTCTCAAACACACACACCAGGTGTGAAGCGTCTCAAACACACACACCAGGTGTGAAGCGTCTCAAACACACACACCAGGTGTGAAGCGTCTCAAACACACACATCAGGTGCGGCGCCTCAAACACACACATCAGGTGTGAAGCGTCTCAAACACACACATCAGGTGTGAAGCATTTCAAACACACACATCAGGTGTGAAGCATTTCAAACACACACATCAGGTGTGAAGCGCCTAAAACACACACATCAGGTGCGGCGCCTCAAACACACACATCAGGTGTGAAGCATTTCAAACACACACATCAGGTGTGAAGCGTCTCAAACACACACATCAGGTGTGAAGCGTCTCAAACACACACATCAGGTGTGAAGCATTTCAAACACACACATCAGGTGTGAAGCATTTCAAACACACACATCAGGTGTGAAGCGCCTAAAACACACACATCAGGTGCGGCGCCTCAAACACACACATCAGGTGTGAAGCATTTCAAACACACACATCAGGTGTGAAGCGTCTCAAACACACACATCAGGTGTGAAGCGTCTCAAACACACACATCAGGTGTGAGGCGTCTCAAACACACACATCAGGTGTGAAGCGCCTCAAACACACACACCAGGTGTGAAGCGCCTCAAACACACACACCAGGTGTGAAGCGTCTCAAACACACACACACCAGGTGTGAGGCGTCTCAAACACACACATCAGGTGTGAAGCGCCTCAAACACACACATCAGGTGTGAAGCGTCTCAAACACACACATCAGGTGTGAAGCGTCTCAAACACACACATCAGGTGTGAGGCGTCTCAAACACACACATCAGGTGTGAGGCGTCTCAAACACACACATCAGGTGTGAAGCGCCTCAAACACACACATCAGGTGTGAAGCGTCTCAAACACACACGTCAGGTGTGAAGCATTTCAAACACACACATCAGGTGTGAAGCGTCTCAAACACACACATCAGGTGTGAAGCGTCTCAAACACACACATCAGGTGTGAAGCGCCTCAAACACACACATCAGGTGTGAAGCATTTCAAACACACACATCAGGTGTGAAGCGTCTCAAACACACACATCAGGTGTGAAGCGTCTCAAACACACACACCAGGTGTGAAGCGTCTCAAACACACACATCAGGTGTGAAGCGTCTCAAACACACACATCAGGTGTGAAGCGTCTCAAACACACACATCAGGTGTGAAGCGTCTCAAACACACACATCAGGTGTGAAGCGTCTCAAACACACACATCAGGTGTGAAGCGTCTCAAACACACACATCAGGTGTGAAGCGTCTCAAACACACACATCAGGTGTGAAGCGTCTCAAACACACACATCAGGTGTGAAGCGTCTCAAACACACACATCAGGTGTGAAGCGTCTCAAACACACACATCAGGTGTGATTCAACACGTCTAATTCTCATGTGATGTCTGAAAATCAGTTCAGTTATTAATTCAAACTGATAATAAACCAGACACATGAACAGTGAACTTCAGTGCAGATAAACCAGGGAGGATGAACACAAGGTTTTCTAACTTCACTCTGTTTATAAAAGTTCTGAACACAAAACAGTAAAAACACAATATAATAAGAGAACACAACTTTACAAACACACAGGTTTACAGCATGTTGTGTTGACGTCATACGTGTCCGTGTGTAAACTTACGTTCAGAGTAGCGTCCGGACCTCAGGCTGCGCAGGATGGACGACAGAGGAGGGACGTAGCTCTGCAGCTGGGAACACTGGGAGGACAGGGAACTGGGTTAGTGTCATGACACTGGGCTGCATGGAACATGGAACATGGAACCAACATGTATCTAACAACCACACACTGCTGAGCTCAGGATCACACAAGTCACATTATCAGTTCATTTAGAGTGTGTGTGTGTCTGTCTGTGTCTGTGTGTCTGTGTGTGTCTGTGTGTGTCTGTTTGAGTCTGTGTCTGTGTGTGTGTGTTTGTGTGTGTCTGTCTGTGTCTGTGTGTCTGTGTGTGTCTGTGTGTGTCTGTTTGAGTCTGTGTCTGTGTGTGTGTGTTTGTGTGTGTCTGTCTGTGTGTGTCTGTCTGTTTGAGTCTGTGTCTGTGTGTGTGTGTGTTTGTGTGTGTCTGTCTGTGTGTCTGTGTGTGTGTGTGTCTGTGTGTGTGTGTGTTTGTGTGTGTCTGTCTGTGTGTGTCTGTCTGTTTGAGTCTGTGTCTGTGTGTGTGTGTGTTTGTGTGTGTCTGTCTGTGTGTCTGTGTGTGTGTGTGTCTGTGTGTGTGTCTGTCTGTGTGTGTCTGTGTGTGTGTCTGACTTGTCTCCTCTACTTTCAGGACGTATTGATTCCCAGTGAATTTCCCCCATTAACTCCCAGTTGATGCCATTAGCTTCATGCTAACTCTAGAAGCTAAGTGTCCACAGGCTCTTCAGCAGCTGTGGGAGAAGATGACGACACCTTCACACCTTCACACCTCCTCAGTGTGAAGCTCTGATTGTGTAGCTACTGTTTCCTCTGAGTTGTGGTTTGTTTTGTTCCTATTTCCCACGATACCTTTGACAACCACCAGGTGAACAGGAGCTGACGGCTTCAGAAGAATAAAGAAGATGCTAACGTGCTCCCACCATCCAAAAAGAGCATCTTCAATTTATGAACAATGAACGGACATTTTAATGTTTGTGCCACAGGCTGTTAATAAAGATGGACTCTTCTTCTCCTGCTGTCCAGGAGTGAAGCCAAATATCTTGGAAACCAATGTCGCCATCTTGTGGCAGTGACGTTGGGTTCATAACAATCTGTCTGGGAGTTTCTCTCCCACTGGAAACATCAGCCTCTACATCTGGATCCATGCATCCAAGTATGAATGAGATGTGAATGAGATGTGAGTGAGATGTGAATGAGATATGAATGAGATATGAATGAGATGTGAATGAGATGTGAATGAGATATGAATGAGATGTGAATGAGATATGAATGAGATGTGAATGAGATGTGAATGAGATGTGAATGAGATGTGAATGAGATATGAATGAGATGTGAATGAGATATGAATGAGATATGAATGAGATATGAATGAGATGTGAATGAGATGTGAATGAGATATGAATGAGATGTGAATGAGATATGAATGAGATATGAATGAGATGTGAATGAGATATGACTGAGATATGAATGAGATATGAATGAGATATGAATGAGATGTGAATGAGATGTGAATGAGATGTGAATGAGATATGAATGAGATGTGAATGAGATATGAATGAGATGTGAATGAGATATGAATGAGATGTGAATGAGATATGAATGAGATGTGAATGAGATATGAATGAGATGTGAATGAGATGTGAATGAGATGTGAATGAGATGTGAATGAGATGTGAATGAGATATGAATGAGATGTGAATGAGATATGAATGAGATATGAATGAGATATGAATGAGATATGAATGAGATGTGAATGAGATATGAATGAGATGTGAATGAGATATGAATGAGATGTGAATGAGATATGAATGAGATATGAATGAGATATGAATGAGATATGAATGAGATGTGCTGCTGATGAGAAACGACTTGGCTCTCTAAGGTGTGAATGAACCCTCAGGTGTGAAGAACACAGACACCACCTCCTCTCAGCTCCGTCCTCCCACAGAGAGAGAACCTCACCTTGAGAGAGAACAGTTCCTCTCCAGTGTCTTCTTGAGGTTCTTCACAGAGTCCGTTCAAACTGGCGTTGTGTGGCCTCTTCCTGTTTGAACCACGTGACTCCACAGGAAGTGGCTGCTGCGGAGAAACTGAAGTGAATCCCTGAAGTGGACTGAGTGACGGAGAACCTCCATCTTTACAGTCAGAGGAGTCGCTGTGAGCGGCTGCAGCCGGAGGTTCTCCTGATGAAGACGAAGAAGACGATGGAGACACCTGCTCCGCTCCGTCCTGAGGACTGGACCTGTTGTCGTAGTCTTCCTCGTCGCTGGCGAGCCAGTCGATGGAGTAATCCGAGTCTGAGGTGGACATGTTGGAGTTGGACCCTCAGCCGGCGGAGAGCATCACGGACCTGCCACACAAACACGTGTTTGACATGTTACACATGTTTGAGATGCTACACAACATGTTAACTGAGCTGAACCACACGAGCAGCGGAGGTTTGTTCAAACACTCCGACCTTCACTCTCCATGCGACAGGAGATCTCTCTGATTCAGACCCAACACCATCAGCCCAGATGTGAAGTCACTGATTCACATCTGGACTGAATCAGGCGTAGATCACGAGGAGCTGGAGTCAATCGAGAAGATGAAACTAAATGATCAGGTGTGAACCTGGAGGATCCACAGAGCGACACATGGTGTGAGCCTGGAGGATCCACAGAGCGACACATGGTGTTAACCTGGAGGATCCACAGAGCGACACATGGTGTGAACCTGGAGGATCCACAGAGCGACACATGGTGTGAACCTGGAGGATCCACAGAGCGACACATGGTGTGAACCTGGAGGATCCACAGAGCGACACATGTTGTGAACCTGGAGGATCCACAGAGCGACACATGGTGTGAACCTGGAGGATCCACAGAGCGACACATGGTGTGAACCTGGAGGATCCACAGAGCGACACATGGTGTGAGCCTGGAGGATCCACAGAGCGACACATGGTGTGAACCTGGAGGATCCACAGAGCGACACATGGTGTGAACCTGCAGGATCCACAGAGCGACACATGGTGTGAACCTGGAGGATCCACAGAGCGACACATGGTGTGAACCTGGAGGATCCACAGAGCGACACATGGTGTGAACCTGGAGGATCCACAGAGCGACACATGGTGTGAACCTGGAGGATCCACAGAGCGACACATGGTGTGAACCTGGAGGATCCACAGAGCGACACATGGTGTGAACCTGGA